>NC_081439.1:107275270-107580303 GCF_949786415.1 Peromyscus eremicus
AAAATGACTTCTGGAGGTATCACCATCTCTGGTCTCATGTTGTACTAAAGAGCTGTAGTAAGACAAACAAAAACCATATGGTATTGGCATAAACACAGACATGTTAATCAATAGAATTGAAGGTCCAGATGTAAATTCACACAACTATGGACACTTGAGTTTAGATAAAGAATGCTGAAATGTGCAATGGAAAAAAGAAAGAATCAACAAATGATACTGGTTTAACTGGATATCAGTATGTAGAAAAATGCAAACAGATCCATATCTATCATCCTGCATAAAATTAAAATTGAAGTGGATCAAAGGCTCTACTTCAGTTCACTAGCTTAGACCAGAGAGCCCTGAGGGCAAGCAGCTCCTAATGACCCACTTTGTCTCACAGAGCTTCCCCGACATTAGGGATAAACTTAAACATTTAGAGAATGGCCCTCTGACCCACAGGCAGATGTGCTGGCGATAGCATTTAAGGTGTACCATGGGAGAGATGAGAAGGCCCAAAATAGGGCCTTCCGACTGCTCCCCAAAAGCCTCCTTGTCCTGTTTCAAGTGCGGGAAAGAAGGCCATTGGGCCTGGGTTTGTACCACCGCCCACGAAGGGCACCAACAAGGCCTTGTCCAAAATGTTGCCAAAAGGGTCACTGACAGCTGAATGTCCTAATGTCCCAAGCGACATGGGAACACCAGACGAAGACCACCCTCCGGCTGACTTTCTAGGCTTGGCCTACAGCGATGACTGATGCTGCCCGGTTCCCACCCTGGCCACTCCCATCTCACACAGGGAACCAAGGATAATAATAAAAGTAAATGGGCAATTGCATTTTCAGAGGCATCCCTCTCACACACACATTCTTAGTGGCGCCAAGCTGCCCTGTACCTTTAATGGGAAGAGATCTTCTGGCTAAGGTAGGAGCATCCATTTCTTTGCTCTACACATTCGCCTCATCCCAGACGCGCCAGCAGCTCCTCTTCTTCTTCTCCTAGCCATTTACTCTACTAACTCTAACAATTCTCTTCCCTTGCCAGCCTCTCAGATAGACCCAAAAGTCTGGGATACCCAAAACCTTTCGATCGCTAGACACCATCAGCCTATTACTATCCAGCTACAAAACCCTACCAGATATATCACCCAAGCTCAGTACCTCTCTCACTCCAGAGCCTAAGAGGACTTAAGCCTATCATTTCTGACCTTCTCAGGAAAAAGCTGCTCCACCTAACCTCTTCACCTTTTAATACCCCCATACTTGCAGTTAAAAAGTCTAATGGAACCTACCATCTGGTTCAAGACCTCCGGCTCATTAACTCTGCAGTGGTCCCCCTCCATCCTGTAGTGCCTAACCCTTATACTCTCTTCTCCACTATCTCTTTGGGAACCTCTCACTTCTCAGTTCTAGATCTCAAAGATGCCTTCTTTTCTATTCCTTTCAATCCTCAGTCTTAAAATATCTTTGCTTTCACCTGGACTGACCCTAACACTCACCAGTCCACACAACTGACCTGAACTGTTCTGCCAAAGGGATTCAGAGACAGTCCACACCTATTTGGTCAGGCTCTGGCCTCTGACCTGCTTTCTCTGTCTCTCCCTGGCTCTAAATTAATATAGTATGTAGATGATATTTTACTCTGTAGCCCGTCCTTACAGGTTAACCAAACTAACACCTCTGCTCTCCTAAATTTCTTATCCAGCCAAGGTTACAGGGTATCTCCTTCTAAAGTTCAGCTGTCAACTCCCCAGGTCACCTATTTGGGTCTATCCATTACTCCAACTCACAAGGCTATTACTGTAGACAGAAAGCATCTAATCCAGTCGCTTATAGTCCCTTCTACTAAACAGGAGATTCTGTCTTTCCTAGGAATAGCTGGCTTCCTACAGTCTTGAGTTCCATCTTTTTCTCTCCTTGCTTGCCCCTTATAAGAGACAGCTCAGAGCTCACCACATGAGCCCTTCCCCCATTCTGTCACTAAACCTTTCCAAAAGCTCCAACAGGCTCTTCTTCAGGCCCCAGCACTTCATCTTCCAGACTTAACCCATCCTTTCTCCCTCTATGTAGCAGAGAAGGAGGGATTTGCCTTGGGAACTCTAGGGCATCAGCTGGGACCTTCCTTTGCACCTGTAGCTTATCTGTCAAATAAGTTAGACCTTACCAGTCAGGGCTGGGCACCTTGCATCTGTGCCTTAGCAGCTGCAGAGCTCCTTATTCAGGAATCAAAGAAGCTAAGCTTGGGTCACCCATTATTGTGTTTTCTCATCATAATCTGTCCCATGTTAGCTTATAAAGGCTTACAAACTTTACCTCCTTCCCGGGTTCTTTCTCTCCAGGTGGCATTACTAGAGGATGCCACACTTACTTTCTGGACTTGTCCACCTCTTAATATTTCAAGCCTCCTCCCTCAACCTAATGCTGACTATTCTCCTTCTCATTCCTGCACTGAAACCTTAAAGGAAATGTTACCTCACCCTTCACATATACAGCAGGGCGTATTGCCTCAGGCTACTTATACCTGGTACACAGAAGGCAGCTCCTTTTTATATGAAGGGACTCATAAAGTGGGTTATGCCATAGTGTTAGATACTGAGATAATAGAGGCACAGGCATTACCCCCACACACCACTAACCAACAGGCTGAGCTGATAGCTCTCACCCGCGCCTTCCAATTGGCACAGGGACAATCTCTAAATGTTTACACAGACTCCAAATATGCTTTTCATATCCTCCTGTCCCACGGTGCTATTTGGAGGGAGTGTGGCCTTCTCACAGCAAAAGGGGGATCCATATCTAAGTCACGCCAAATAATGGCCATGCTGGAGGTTTCCCACCTCCTTAAGGCTATAGGAATTGTCCACTGCCAGTCTCATCAGACCGATAGCTCTATCATCTCTAGGGGAAACAACCGGGCTGACCAGGCAGCCAGGACAGCGGCCCTCCAGGGC
Organism: Peromyscus eremicus; assembly: GCF_949786415.1. NCBI lineage: Eukaryota > Metazoa > Chordata > Mammalia > Rodentia > Cricetidae > Peromyscus > Peromyscus eremicus. Next base: position 107,278,200 of record NC_081439.1, read on the forward strand.
CAAGTCTCACCTCACCCACCACAGGGAATCCATGCAATACAGCCTACACCCTCACAGGGAACTCCAGATACTAGACAAATTCTTTCCTATCTACACCAGCTCTTTCATCCTAATAATCTTGCTCTGTCTCAGTTCGAAAAAGCTCACCTACAGCCCACCTGTGAGGACTTACAGTTCTTAAGAACTATTACTACCTCTTGTGAGATCTGCCAAAAAACAGATCCCAATACCAAGTACAGGAGTCAGCCTTTTCCCATCCACCAGGCTAGAGGTTCCCTTCCAAGGACTGACTGGCAGCTAGATTTTACCCGTATGCCCACCGTCAGGAAAGTTAAATATCTCCTCATGATGGTGGACTCATTTTCAAATTGGGTGGAGGCATATCCAGTTTCTAATAAGTGGGCTCAGACAGTTGCATACCTCCTTCTCTGAGAAATTATTCCTCGGTTTGGGGTTCCTTCTTCTCTTCAGTCTGACAATGGCCCAGAGTTCACCTCTCAGATTTCTCAGACACGAGCTAAGGCTCTTAACATTCCTTGGCATTTTCATATCCCATACTATCCTCAATCCTCAGGAAAGGTGGAGCATACCAACCAGTCTTTAAAAACTATTCTTACTAAGATGTCACAGGAACTTCATCTTGACTGGGTAAGATTATTGCCTCTAGCTCTTCTCAGGCTCAGGGCTCTTCCTAAAAAGCCTCTTTCAATTTCTCCATATGAACTAATGTATGGAAGGCCAATTCTAACACCAGGTCTTTTATCCAACCCTCCAACTATTCCAGATAGTCTGTTAACTTCCCTTTTATGTCACCTAAGGTCTATCCTATGGAGCTACGCAGACTATTCATTACCTCAGCCATGTAACAATAATTGTCCACCTCCAATCCACATTGGGGATCTGGTTCTTCTCTTTCTGCCAGGCCAGTGCCCTTCACTCCTTTCCCCTAAGTGGCAGGGACCCTTCAAGGCAATTCTTGTGACTCCTACAGCTGCTAAACTCGAGGGCTTTCCTCACTGGGTCCACCTGTCTCATCTAAAACCTTTTATCTCACCTCCATCCCAGAAAAATTTCTCTTCATATATAGTAAAACAAACAGGGCCTTGTACTTTCAAGCTCCAGAGGATGTTAGGATCCACTGCCTTGTCACCAATTTCAGAGGAATAAGGTATCACCCCTTCCTTTCCCAATTAGGGCCACACAGAGCCGGAGGCAAAAAGGACCATCAGAAATATCCAGGCAGTAAGAAAAAATGTAATACAACAGTCTATCATTGTTCAATACTCAGCAACTGATCACCTGTGTTTCCTAGATGCTAAACTAATGAAGGAAACAGGTGCCTTAAATAAACTACCTCTAATAAGGCTTGTCTCAGATAAAAATTAAGCAGAGTACTAAGGCCAGATCTACCACAGATAAATGTCACATGTCTCCATCTGGGCAGACCAGATCTACCTCAAATAAATGCCAACTCCAAAAATAAAATAATAATGATTCTTTTTTCTCTAAGCTTTTCCAATTTTACCAGTATCTTTCAGACAAAAGGTTCCCAGCCATACCATGAAGGATGGACAGCTACAGAACAAGGGAATGGCAGAACTTCATTCCAGGACCTCCACCATCATCCCAGGGCTTCACAAGCTACCCTCCCATTTCCCCCAAGAGCCAACCAACTCCCACTATTCAGCAGGAAGCAGTCTTTGAGAGAAATGATGCCCTATACCCACTCAACCGCCATTTTTTCTTTTTTAAAAAACAAGAGTCAGGGATGATAGATTCACAACACGCCCCCACAGTTGGGCATGGTTGCACAAGCCTGGTGGACCTAGACACTTCCGCCTAGCCAGTTCAGGTCAAAATAGCCATTTCTGGGTCAAAAACGTCTCGCATGACCAGGACCCCATGGCTTTGCATGGTTGTGTAAAGCGCTCAACGCAACCATGTGATCTACTGCATGCGTGGAGTAGCCACATGAGCCTGTGTATGCATGCGCAACCCAGCCTTTATAAACCAGCGCCATATTCCCAGCTTCCCTCTTTATGCACGTGTCTTTCTAACAGACCTGCGCACACCTGTCTCTCTCTCTCTCTCTCTCTCTCTCTCTCTCTCTCTCTCTCTCTTATCTTAATAAAACTCTTGTTAGTGGATTCTGTCATGTTTCGTGATATTTCCTCACAGGGTAAAAGTGCCGCCAAATAACTAACACTTACACTTAACTCACTGGTTCTCATCTTTCTGCCAAATCAGCTCTCTTTTGTTTTCATGTGCTACGCACATATAATCTGCACATGGGAGGAAAAATGTAGACATGCAGTATGTATCTTTCTTCCCCTAATTACCCTCTTTTTGTTCCTCATCTTTTAAGAAGTCTCCATATACCCAATATCCCCCTTTAAATCATATAGCCAGATGATAGATGATAGATAGATAGATAGATAGATAGATAGATAGATAGATAGATAGATGATAGATAGATAGATGATAGAAAGACAGATGAGAGAATATTAATAGATAGATTGATATGATATGAGGGAAAGGTAGCAATAGTTAGCGAGACTTAATTTGCTTAGCATGGTCTCTGTGTCCATCCACTTTCATTTATATGAAATAAATCCATCCTCCCTTATGGTTAATGAAACTCCATTTTCTTCATGTTTTTTAAATTTACATTAATTTGTCTCTGTATGTGTTGCGGTGTGTGTGTGTGTGTGTGTGTGTGTGTGTGTGTATGTGTGTGTTTGTGTGTGTTTGTGTTTGCATATGTGTTGCATGTCCTTCAGCCATTCATCTGTTGATGGACATCTCAGCTAATAGGATAACATGAATGTTGGTGAATAGTGCAGCAATAACATGAATATGAAAGTAGGTCTGTGGTGTGCTGACTTAAAATTTCTTTTGGCACATACCTAGCAGTGGCATAGTTGAGTCCTAAGGAGTTTCTATTTTTAGTATTTTACATATTAGTTTCCATTACTACCTTATATTACCAACAACATGAAAAAGTGTTTCACTTTCTCTACTTCATCTATAGAATTAATTTTGTGTTTCTTGATGTTCACAATTATGTTTTAGTTTTAAATTCCATCTTTTTAATAGTTATGTTATATTTTTATTTTGCATATATATGCAAAATGTTTTTCTTTTTTGTGAGAGAAAGATGTCTCTTCAGTTCACTTACTCATTTGTTTATTGGGTAATCTTGTGTTTGGTGTATTTTATAGACTCTAGATGTTAATAACCAAGTCAGATATATAGATAGTAAAGATTTTCTCTCATTTTGTGGGCTATATCTTCAAGATGCTTTTTTTTTCTTTTTCTGTACAAAAATTGCATTTAAATGTTTTTAATGCCATTTGAATCTCTTGCTATTATTTCTTGAGTGATTTGAGTCAATGTTAGATTCTTTGACTATGCGTATTCCTTCAAGTATTTCCCCTACATTTTCTGTATCAGTTTCATGATTACATTAAGACCTTGATCCAGTTTTAATTGACCCCTTTTCCCTGTTCAATATATGACTCTGGTTTCAGTCTTGTCCATGGAAAAATCCAATTTTTAGCAACATTTTTGAAGAGGTTGACTGTGATAGTTGTTGTTATTTATCAACTTGACAAGATTTAAAATCACCTAAAAGACAAATTTCCAGGGACTGCTGTGAGGGATTATTTAGTGCCTAGTCATGTGTTTGAAGGATTATACAGTTTATGTTTGGGTCCTGAACTGTTCAAAGGGGTAAAAGAATAGCTTAGCAGAAGTATCCATGCCCCTTTCCTTCCTAATCATAGGTGTAATAGCTGTTTCAAGCTCCTGCTTGCTTGACCTCCCTGCCATGATACACTATACCCTTTAACTAAAATAAACTCCTATTTGTTTCTGGGAATTTTTATCACAGCAATGGGGAAAAAGGTAAGACACTATTGTGTCTTCAATGTATGTTTATCACACCATTGAAAACTACTGAAGAATAACTTTCAATTTCTTCATTTTAATACTGTGTTCTATGTGTCTGTATTTTTGCTACTACAACTCTGTAGTATAATGTAAGATAATGTATTATGATGTCTGTTGTACTAGTCTTTATATTTATTAGTTTGCATATCTGGAGTTCTTTTTTATATGAATTTTAAGATGTATTTTTACTTCCTTGGGATTTTGATGGAGATTCTGTTGAATCAGCAAATTTCTTTTGTTGGCAAACCCACACTTGTGGTATTAATTTTGGCATTTCATGAACACTGGTCATCTTTCTACCCTCTAGTGTTTTTTTGGAATTATTTTTCCAGTATTTTCATTATATAGGCCTTTGTTCTCCTTGATTACATTTGTTCCTAAGTATTTTTAAGCTATTGTGAATAGCATTTTTGTGTAATTTTTCTTTAATATATATAAAAATACTGATTTTTATTATAATTGTATGTACTGTTGCATTACTGACTTTATCAGATGTAAGAATACTTACATTATTACATTTTCCAAAAGAAGATCATTGTAACTTTTTTTTTTTTTCAAGACAGGGTTTCTCTGTGTAGCTTTGCGCCTTTCTTGGATCTCGCTCTGTAGATCAGGCTGGCCTCTAACTCACAAATATCCACCTGGCACTGCCTCCCAAGTGCTGGAATTAAAGGCATGCACCACCACCGCCCGGCCTGAGCCACTACTTCCCAGCCTCATTGCAAATTCTATGTATCAAAAATTCAAAATTATAATATTTATATATTTCAGAAAAAATTGATTAAACCTTGGTCAAATTTCTAGTTACAAAAGAAAACCTCTGTTTCCCTATATTTTCTTCAGTTATATTTTACTTCTTTATTTTTACATTATAAAATAAATAGATCTATATACATAGTATAAAATAAATAAACACTTATAAAATAAATAACAAAATACTTTCATAAAACAAACATTTTAAAAAACAATTATTCTTGTAAATGACATTTTGCTCCTTTGCACATTTTTTTAGCTTTAAGTTATTATTTCAAGTGCAAATGTACTGTATCAGAAATGTGGGTGGAGACATGTCTGTCTTTTCTCAGTGTCAGAATTTATTGAAAACAATTATTTCACAAGCTACCCCAGTTTTGTTGGTTGCAATTCTCCAAATAACTCATTGTCTCTCTTTCCCTTGATAGCTGCCTTCTGCTTATCACATATTCTTTATTTCAATTTTAGCTATCAGTGTTATCTCTCAGATGACATATTACACATCACATGGTAAATATATCAAAAAATGACTACAATGAGGTAATTTTAAGAGTCAAAGGAGTTTAAGAAGACCTTACTGGAGGGAAAATACAAGAGGGAGATACATATGGAAAAAAAAGCCTCTAAGGGAGTAAGACACCTATAACCCTGCTGAAGTCTGCTGGAGGCTTCCTCGTAGAGACAATCCACACGGTCAAAACTGAATTGAGCTTCAATGCCCAGTCAGTCATCTCAAGCAATTTTCAAGACCATGGAAGGTGAACTTCAAACCAGTCTCAGAAAGGATGGAAGATGGGATTGGTGGATATATGTATGTAATTTGAGTAAGCTGTGTCAGCTCTGATGAAACCTCTGGGATAGTTAGGAGTTCTGCAATTTTAGCTCCTTGGCACATACACTGAGTGGTTAATGGCAGGTTACCAAATCAATAACCCATTTTTCTTGATGGGATTTTAGTGTTTGGATGTGATCTTATGAGCCCAGTTCGTATTGATAAATTGATATGTACATCCTTCTTACTTTTAATAACAAGTTTTATATCAATATTTGACTCGAGTGTTATTTGTTATGCACAATAAGTTACAAAGTCATTCTGCCTCTACATATGTACTTTAAAAATGGAGCCAAATTCTGCTTGTAAGATACAGTATCAGGTCAAAGAAAAGCCTGGGATACAACTGTTTTCCACAATATGGAATAGCTGGGAGCAGGCTTCAGCTTAATCTCAATGCTTGGTGTTCATCAAACTGCACATAATTAATGTGTATAGTTTTGTGGATTTGGACATATTCTAACCATCACAATACAGTTAATTAAACACATAGATCACCTCTAATTATTTCCTTGTATCCTTTTTACTTGTTTACATTTCTGTGCTAATAATACCATGAGGTTTGCCCTACTAGTAAAATGTAATGTCAAGTATCAATTGCTAATTATAGGCACTATAGTTTACAAATCAACAGAAGAATGGGTAATGCAAATGTAGAACATTTAACCAATGGAATATTGTTCAGTTATTAAGAAGAATGTAATTATAAAATTTCAAGGTAAATGGATAAAACCGTAAAAATTAATAATGAGTTAACCATCACAGAAAAAGAAAAACCTTGTGGTCAGTTTCTTTCTTCCTTTCATTCCTTCTTTTTAAGATACTCACACACTTCATATTGGCTTCAATCTTGTTCATTAGACAAAAATGAGCTTTGCTGTGGGATGGCCGGTATGTCAAGTGTGTTGCTGATTGGTCAGTAAATAAATCACTAATTGGCCAGTGGCTAGGCAGGAAGTACAGGCAGGACAAGGAGGAGAATAAAGCTGGGAAGTGGAAGGCTGAGTCAGAGACACTGCCAGCTGCCATGATGACAAACAGCATGTGAAGATGCCGGTAAGCCACGAGCCATGTGGCAAGGTATAGATTTATAGAAATGGATTAATTTAAGCTGTAAGAAAAGTTAGCAAGAAACCTGCCACGGCCATACAGTTTGTAACCAATATAAGTCTCTGTGTTTACTTGGTTGGGTTTGAGCGGCTGTGGGACTGGCAAGTGAGAGAGATTTGTCCTGACTGTGGGCCAGGCAGGAAAACTCTTGCTACATAGCTTCAGTTACTGATCCTCTGTGCTCCATCTCCCAAGTGCTGTTTTGACAGCTGTTTGCCACCATGGATGGGTCCTTTTATTTCATTGTTTTTATAGTAGGCATCTTTGTGTGTGTGTGTGTGGGGGGGGGGGGTGTTTGGTGTATGTGTGTGTGCAGGTGAGCTCACATGTGTGTACTCATGTGGAGGCCAGAAATTGGTATCAGGTGTTTTCATCTATCTCTGTTAACCTTACTTTGAGATAGAATCTCTCACTGAACATGGATCTAATTATTTTGGCTTACAGATGATCACCAACATACTTTGGGATTTCTTTATGTGATGCTTGAATCCAAATTCATCCACTACGTAATCTTCCCAACTCCTCCATGTGGTTTTTATTTGCATGATCTTGATGTTTAATGATATTAAGTCTCTCTTCATGTATCTGCTTAGCTACAGTTTTAGTATAGTTCATGCTAAAATCTCAGTGGCACACACAAAAAAAGATACAATATTAAAGTTTATATGGACCAACAAAGACTGTAAATAGTCAAATCAGTTTTGAACAAAAATAATCATAATGATGGTATCATAACATTACATGTATTACATCCATTCAACTACAAAAGAAAATATAACAGTAATATAAAAATAAAATAGAAACCAAAGATTAAATAGGCTTTCAAAGTTGATTCATGCATATATGCTCAACTGATCTACCACCAGGAACCCAAAAATACAATTTGAAAAAGACATTAGCTGATGCTGGGAAAACTGGATATACATACTTCCAAAAATGTGGGCACTAGTAACTAAACTGAACCTGGGTCTTCTACAAGAGCAGCAAATGTTCTTAACTAGTGAGTCATCTCTCAGATCCAGATGGAATTATTTTAAACACTATATTTCTGCAGAGATTTTCTATTTCCTAAACCCAGACAGAGAAATTATAATTTTTTAGACTGTGTTTGGATCATTCAAATATTTACATACAAATCTCATAATATGCTCATGAAAGCAAAAACCTAACATGGACAACAAAAAAATTTTAAGAATGCCTAAAATATATAAATTTTGTCACCAAAAATTTGACTGAAGAATTTCCATTTACAAAAGCAATTGGAAGTTTCAATTTTTTATGTGGAATATAAAACAAAATACAAAGTTCAAATGCAGATAAGGGCACAAATCGAGTTAAATATGATAACTATAAAAGGGAACAATAACAAAATAGAATCAAGTCAAGAAATTTGTAATAGATTGTTAGACTAGTGAGAGTAAAGAGGGTAGAAATGGGAGGAGGTTAGGGGTAAATGTTACCCGATGTAGTTTATAAAATTCTCAAAGAGTTAAGGAAGTTTTATTTAAGACAAATACTTTCAATTTTTACAAAATGAAAGTAAAAAATAAGAAGTAATTGTGGCAAATTGAAAAAGTTCAACATTACCTACCTACCTAATCCCAATATGTAAAGCAATGAAAAGGTATTGATTTAACAAAATAGAATGTGCCGAATATCTATGTTCTCTAACAGAAACAAGTATTACTAAAGAAAGAAAATATAGAGAAAAAATTAATGTAACGTGTATATACAGTGTCCAGTAACTATAAAAATGTGGAGTGTCTTTGAGCACTCTTAGCCACATTCATCTATCTTACAGATTCAAGCACATAGTGATATAAACTAAAAGCTATTGCAGTAGTCCTAAATAAGCAGAGCATCTGTTTTTATAATTGCAAAATGGCTAATCTTTACTAATTTGGGACATGAGTTCATAGATAAGTAACAGCTGCAGTTTTACCAGCTGCATCCTAATGCCTCTCACGCACCTCTGAGCAAGAAGATATGTGTACAGACAGCCTCATTTTATTACACTCAGTTTCCTCTCCTTTCAAAGAAATACTCTGGGGACCATTAACTGTGATGCTTCTGCAAGGAAATTTTTATTCAGGGAAAAGTAGATAAGATACCAGATCTCTAGAAGTCAGTATTTGAATTTGACAAACAAATTTGTGAACAAGAAGAATTAAAGAGGACACAAGAAGTATTCCCTACTTAATACATTTAGATTTCCCATCAATGTCTGTAAACATAGGCCTTCGCACTTCTAGTTAAATTTCTGGGATAATTTTTTTTTTCAGAAAATGTATGGAAAAAGAAGAAAATGTTTCTATTGGTCATTGCCTTCTTAGAACAAGGTAACTTCTCTTTCTCTATTCATCCTTTTTTTCTTTTCCCTATATTATTTTCTCTCCCTCCCAGAAAAGTAGTTTAGGAAAACATCAGATTGTTGATCCTGATTCAAAGGATGCACATTGCTGAAATAACTGCATGTTTCTTTCAATATAGCTGGTGTGATGTAATATGAATGCTAAAGCATGGTGCATTAGGCAAATTCTAGCTGAGCCTGTTACTCAATATCCAACTTTTCTGTCACAATATTCTGTACTATCTCTAACATATTAAATAGCTGATGAAAAATACTTGATCTAAACTTAATTATACAGCTCCATTTCATGAAATTGAAGTGTTTATCTTTGTTCATCATCTCTCCAATAAATACATGTATGGCATCTACATAATGATACTTGGAATTCTGCCTTTTAAAATACTGAAATATGTATATATTATACCTAAATGTATAAATACAACCTGCTCTATCAGGCCTGAGCACTTGCTATTGTATAACCAATTGGAATGTTCTTTCCTGGGGAACAACAATTAAAGTCAATTTGAAGATCAAGGTAAAAAGGTTTTGGACAGAGGAAAGGGAAGGAGGGAATAATGCAATTACATCAAAATCTCAAAATGGAGAAAAATATTAAAAATTAAAACTCTGATATAATTTTAAATTTTCTATTTGATATTTAGATTCTGGACTTTGAAATATTAATATAATTTTATTGTTTTCTTACTTTTATAATGGGTTCACTTCTCAATTTTAACACTTCATCACACAAAAAGTAACAGGGCATGATACCAATTTACATGATCAACATATAATATGATTAATATTTAGTTTATCATATAATACTAAACTTTAATTTGTGGAGCCTTAGAGCAGTGAATGGTTTAGAAAATTAAATCTAAAATTAATCTAAAATAAAAATTACACTCCATGAAGTAAAATTCATTGCATTAATATGAGAAAACTATTTAGATGTTGGAATGATGATATTCTAGTAGAAAGTTACAAATGTGAATCTTATGTCAGTATAATCTAAAATTACGTATCTCTCTACACTGTTAGCTTAAAAAGCAGTAGCAACTACTTGATTTACATATCCAACTATTTTTTAAAAGGCCTTTAATCTGCATTAATCATCCCCTGATAAAAATAATGATCATCTCATGATGTCTCTAGGCATCACACGATGATTTATTTTATTTTATTTTATTTTATTTTATTTTATTTTATTTTGAGAGAGTCTCACTTTGCATCTCTGGCAGGACTGAAATTCAATATATACATTAGGCTGACTTTAAGCTCACAGGGATCCACATACCTCTGCCTCCAAAATACTGATATTAAAGATATGTGCATCCAAAATTTTCTTATTTTGTATTTAATATTAGAAATGTTCAAATACATTCTACAATACAGATCCAGAAGATAATATAAATGACTCTTGAGTTTTACTTGCTGGTTACATTTAGAATCACATATCAGATTGAATCTTAGAAAATGGCTACAAATGAATTTCAAATTTCTCTTGATGATAATTATATAAGATGCCTAGGTAAGTGGATCAATATTTTTACAAGATGATTTGTGAGATGGTAAAAAGGCCTTTGTAGTGATTCTATGAAAAATACTTATAGACATCACTCCTTTTGGAATTTCCAAGAGAGAAACGAATTTCAATGAAGTTAATTTGGGGAGCTTTTAAAAAGCATTTAATATGGAGGGAAGCAACAGTTTAATTAAAAGATCTTTAAATTTTTTATTTCATGCCAAAATCACTCATTATTTAGTAAAAAGGCTAGCAATATAAAAAAGAAACTTTTTAGCAGATAGTAATTTTACTCTTAGTTTTCCAAATCTATAACAGACATACATTTTGAGTACAACAAATCACTTTTGACAGCCAAAAAATGTTACAGGCAAATTCTGCCAAAATATATTACATATTAACATTGAATATATCTGTCATTCACTGTGAAGACATTCTTACTGAGCTTTAGCCCAAAGCCTTGATTGATTTTGACTTTTTTATATTTGAGAAGTATCAGCAGAATTATATGTTTATAGGCCCAATAGTAAAAATCTTGGAACTCCCACAACAGATCTGCATATAGTGTCTAGCAGTATCATCAAATATAGAGCCTTAAAGAAATTGAAGTGGCCACTTTCATTTTTATAGCAAACATTCTCGTTCAATTTAAGAAAAAACGTAAAGTTGTCCAGTATAGCAAAAAAAAAAAAAAAAGATAACAAAAATTTTACAAACACTTGTTTTACAAACTTTCTGGGTCACATTATTATTATGTTTTCATAAGGATATTGTGGAAATGCGTTTAAGGTTTGAACTACTTAATTCGGATTTATTACCAAATAATTTCCCAAAGATGTGACGATGCTCTATAATGATCCACTCCTGAGTCAGCAACAAGAAAGAATAATTAGGACTCTATAAAACAGCATATCTAAGAAAAATAAGAAAATAAATGTGTAGGATTACTTTTTCTGACAACAAAATAAAAATTAATACAGAAACAATTGGTTCATATAAGTAAACTCAAGTAGAATTTATTATGTGGATGATTATTCTTTACAGCTCTGAATGGTACATATTCCAAAGTAAAATTTTATTGAAAAACAAGAATGTAAAATGTGAAAGTATTCACTACCCTAATTAAAATACTGGAAAACATTTTTTAAACCAAGTGTTTGGGGATGTTGGTCTACTATCACCATCATTCAGCAGTTTGGTTTCTGGGCAGGTGTTTTCATTTTTGTCATTGTAGATAGCTCTGATGTTTTGGGCCAGATAACCTATTGGGGGGGGGGGTTCTTTTGCATTATAATGTGTTTAGCTGCATCCCTAGGGTGGCTACCCTATAAATTCCAAGAAAATTGTTTCCAATTGTTACAGTCCCGATATCTCCAGAAATATTATCACTAACTGAAAACTGATGGTATTTGGACAGTGTGTGTGTGTGTGTGTGTGTGTGTGTGTGTGTGTGTGTGTGTGTATGTGTGTGTATGTGTGTGTATGTGTGTGTGTGTGTGTGTGTATAAACATATATACATATACATCCTTCCATACACACACACATATATGATGGCCTTAAACAAAGTGAGTGGTGAAATGGCTGGGTGTAGAAAGGCACTTGCCACCAGGTCTGTTGATATGAGTTCAGTCCCCTGAACCAATGTGGTAGAAGGCTCTGCTCTGACATCAACAAGCACACCCCTACAGTTAGTTACACAGGAGAATGTGCGATTCCCCCCCTACACACACTGATTAAATAAAAAAAAATCTTATAATTTAAAAAGAAACAAATAAAAACAAGTGTCAAACATTTTTTCTCTGTATCTCTAATATCGGACACATTCCACAAAATATTTCTCAAACTAAAAATATTGACTAATTTTAATATGAATAAAACACAATAGATCTATAATTTGTTAAGGTATTATTTTCTTTCCTAGTTTATGGACTTATTAACCCATATGAATGCAAATGTAATATACTTAATGTTTTTATTTTTATTCACTACATATATACATATAAATTTATTATTACAGAATTGCATTTTTAATAAATTCAAATGCAATTTGTTTTGATATTATTTAATAAAGTATTTTGAAATTAAAATGAGCAAACTTGTATATAGTTAGGAATTGCTAGTTCACTATTAACTGAAAAGAAATTACTCTAATTGAACTGATAGTAGAAAATTGTATGCTCAGGATCAAAATACTAGGGATGATGCAAAGGAAAGAAAGACACTAGCTATATGATAGCGAAGAAATATTAAATCAATATTACATCCATCAAACTTAACAAATTATCTAAGAAAAAGTCTTATTATGATATATATGGGTTTTCTTTCATCCTTTGAAAAATATTAATCACAGACAGTAGTTTTTACAAAACAACAGCCTGCACAATGGGAAAAGATCTTCACCAACCCTACATCTGACAGAGGGCTGATATCTAGAACATATAAAGAACTCAAGAAATTAGACATCAAAATACCCAACAGTCCAATTAAAAAATGGGCTATAGAGCTAAACAGGGAATTCTCAACAGAAGAAACTCAAATGGCTGAAAGACATTTAAGGAATTGCTCAACATCCTTAGTCATCAGGGAAATGCAAATCAAAACATCTCTGAGATACCATCTTACACCCATCAGAATGGCTAAGATCAAAAACATTGAAGACAGCTTATGTTGGAGAGGATGTGGAGCAAAGGGAATACTCCTCCACTGTTGGAGGGAATGCAAACTTGTACAGCCACTTTGGAAAGGTATCTTAATTCTTTCATATTAGTCTGCTCCATCTTGATCTTTCTCATCTCGTTCTTACCCACCTAGTTCTTACCCATCTGGCTCTTCCTCATCTTCCATTTTGTCCTTCTAGTTCTTGTCCTCTAATCTACTTCTCCTCCAATCTATTTCTCCTCTGTCCCTTCTCCTCCTGTCCTCTCATATCTCTAAGTTCTTTTCCATCTCCATCCTCATCTTCATCTTTGTTCTTCTCCATTCTTCTTCCTTCCTGTTCCTCCTCCTGTGACCTGGTCTCAATAGCCCTACAATCTGTGAACTCTGCCCTGCTGCCTTCTTTCTGGTTCTGCTGGGGAAATATTTTGTTGCTAGGCCAACTGCCCCATGAATTCACTGCACCTGGTATGCAAAAATCCTTTTATTCTGAGTCACTTGCTCTACAATGCCACTTGAGCTGTGAGAGAAGGAGGGTCTGAGCTTCATTTGCACAGGAAACAAAGCTATGCATCTAGGAGATAGGCACTTGGCCTAGGAGACAGGCTGTGTCTCAGTAAGGATGTTTACCTTCATTCAGGGGCCTTAGGTCCCTAGCAGGTGGTCTGTCCAGCTATTTTACCTGTCACTTGTCCTTGAATGCTTGCTAAAGGGGATATTTGACAAAGGCATATATCCAATTCAAATGCTAAAAGGGGAGCAAGAAACTTGGAGGCAGAAGACCCTGTCTTCATGAACTTATCCAAGTACTTTAAATGTCTATGCCCAAGAAATGATCCATCCACACTGTTATAAGTTCTTGGGGAAAATTATGAGAGCACACATGAAGTTCATAGCAGGAAACAGCTAATTTATTAAAAGACAAATAACACCAAATACTCCTTGAGATTTGGCTTTTCCGCCAGAATTCCTTGATTCTCCAGGTATAGTTTTGCTATATTCAGCTGAATTCTCACTACATTCCTATAGCTTGTAGAAAGATATCTAAAGCAAAGTTGAAATTGAGGTGAGGAATAAGCAGAGCTAAGGGGTTCTAAACAGAAACAAAGAAAAATTATAATTTAATGAAATTCAAATCACAAGTAAGAATGCAAACCTAAGAAAATGCAAACAAAAACCTCAGGACAGCTAAAGCCATCCCAAATAATAAAAGTAGTGCTGCAAGAATCATCATCCTTATTCTCAAAATTTCTGACTTCTTTATAAATAATTATGTGTCCATATATGTATGGACTTATATCTAGAGCTTCAATGTTGTTAATTGATCGACATGTTTGTTTTTATGCTAATACTACGCTGTTTTTATTACTATAGTTCTGTATGGATCAAGAAACTCAACATAAGGCTAGGTACAATGAATCAGATAGAAGAGAAAGTGGACAATAATTTTGAACTCACTGACACAGGAAAAGACATTCTACACAGAACATCAGTAGTACTATAGCTAAGGACAACAATTAATAAATGGGAACTTATGAAACTTAGAAGCCTCTGCATGGCAAATAATACCATCATTCAGACAAAGTGTCAGGCTACAGAAATGGAAGAAGATTTTTACCAATTACACATCCAATAGAGGACTAATATCTAAAGTATATAAAGAACTCAAATGGGACATCAAGAAAACAGACACCTTAATTACAAACTGGGGTACAGTTATAAATCCAATTATAAAAAGATTAAACATAGAAGTCTGAGAAACACTTATAGAAATATCAACATCCTTAGTTATCAGAAAAATGCAAATCAAAACTACTTTGAGATTTCTTCTTGCATCATTCAGACTGGCCAAGATCAATAAAACAAAGGACAGCTCATGTTGGTTTGGATGTGGAGCAAGGAAAACATTAATCCATTGCTGGTACAATTGTACTGCCAACTATGAAAAGCAGTGTGGCAGTTTCTTAGGAATCTGGGAATTGATGCCCCTCAAGATCCTGCTATACCATTCTTGAGCATATACCCCCAATACTCTACATTTTACTACAGAGATATGTGCTCATTGTAGGTAGAGTTTTCCTGCCTGGCCCATGGTCAGGGCAAATCTCTCTCACCTGCCAGTCCCACAGCTGCTCAGACCCGACCAAGTAAACACAGAGACTTATATTGATTACAAACTGTATGGCTGTGGGAGGCTTCTTGCTAACTGTGCTTATATTTAAATTAATCTATTTCTATAAATCTATACCTTGCCATGTAGCTCGTGGCTTACCGGCATCTTCACATGCTGTTTCTCATTGTGGTGGCTGGCAGTGTCTCTCTGACTCAGCCTTCCACTTCCCAGCTTTATTCTCCTCCTCCCCCCTTGTCCCGCCTATACTTCCTGCCTAGCCAATGGCCAATCAGTGTTATATTTATTGACTAATCAGCAACACATTTGACCTACAGACCATCCCACAGCAGCTCATCCCTGTTTATTGCTGCTCTATTCACAATAGCCAGAAACTGGAAACAGTCTAGATGTCTCTCAACAGATGAATAGATAAAGAAAATGTACATTTATACAATGGAATAACACCCATTAATATTTAATAAAATATTCTTTTATTAAAATAATAAAATCATGATATTCACAATAAATGGGTGGAGGTAGAAAAAAATCATCCTGAGTGAAGTAACATAGACCTAGAAAGACAAATATTGTATGCATTCATGAATATGTAGAAGTTAGCTGTTGTGTCTTCAATAAGCAGGTTACAATACATACAAACATAGAGGTTAGGTATGGAGTAAGGGAAAGTTCTCTCTAGGAATGGGAACTACAAAAGACAGCTTTGGTTAGACAGGAAGGTATTATACTGAAACAGGAAGATCAAATGAGTAAGGAGATAGAAGAGAGGGATAAGGGAAGGAATACATTGAGGGATAGTTAAAATTAGTGGCCATTTTAGGGAGTGTATAAAAACCTAATCAAGAAGCTTCTTAAAATACATTCATGTATAAAAGAAATCTAAATTGTAATAACCAAATAACAGAGGAAACAAGTGCACAATTATATATCTCTTGACACCAAATGGAACTTCCAGTTCCAGGAATTGGTTACATCTAATTAAGTTGTTGGCCACACAGCTGGGCAGTAGTGGCACATGCCTTTAATCCCAGCACTGAGGAGGCAGAGGCAGGCAGATCTCTGTGAGTTTGAGGCTAGCCTGGTCTATAGAGCAAGATCCAGGACAGGCACCAAAACTACACAGAGAAACCCTGTCTCAAAAACACAACAAAAAAAGTTGTTGGCCACAAAGGCTCCATAGTAACTCCAAAACAACCCAGGCTATTGCCAAGTCTATTGGTTGCTGTGGGATGGTCTTTCTGTATGCTGTGAATGTGTTGCTACCATTGGTTAATAAAGAAGCTGTTCTGGCCTATGGCAAGACAAGTTATAGCCTGGCAGAAAATCTAAGAGAAGCCGGGCGGTGGTGGCGCACGCCTTTAATCCCAACACTCGGGAGGCAGAGCCAGGCGGATCTCTATGAGTTCGAGGCCAGCCTGGGCTACCAAGTGAGTTCCAGGAAAGGCACAAAGCTACACAGAGAAACCCTGTCTCGAAAAACCAAAAAAAATAAATAAATAAATAAAATAAAAAAAAAATAAAAAATAAAAATAAAATAAAAAAAGAAAATCTAAGAGAGATACAGAGAGAAGAAGGGTAGAGCCAGAAGAGACACAATCCAGCTGACCAAGGAGAAACAAGATGCCAGCAGACTGGTAAACCATGGCCACGTGGCAAAACATAGACTATAGAAATAGGTTAATTTAAGATGAAAGAGCTAGCAAAAAATAAGCCTGAGCCATAGACCAAACAGTTTGTAATTAAAATTAATCCTCTGAGTGGTTATTTTATAAGCTGCTGTGGGCCAGGCACGACACAGGAAAAACTTCTGCCTACAATTGGTTGTTCTCCACAAACTGACAACAAGGCTCTGCCACTGAAGACAACACATATATAACACACTGAACACAGAGAAATCAAGCTGGTGTGTACCTTGAGTCTTCACCACTTCTGAATAGTATTCCAAGAACTGGCAGATACACTGCACAGTACCAGAGAAGAAAGGTAAACACTAACCCAGTTAAAAACCCTTGAATATACAATGGAGATCTGCTTACAAGATATGCTGGTACAACAATGACAAAAAAGCTGTGTGAAGATCTTGCCCCAGACTTCCTTTCTGAAGCACAGGTGAGTGCCCTAGCTTGCCCCGGACCCCATCCCTGGGCACCAGCCACTCCGGGGAAGACCTGCCCAACTTGGCCCCAGGTTCTGGCCACAGGGCAGGTTCCCTTCTAGCCCCACCGGGAAGGATCCCCTTCTCCAAGACCCCTGGCAGACCCTGCAGTCTCCACGCCCTGCCCCCACACCCATCCACCTAGCCCTGAGCCTCTTCCTGAGACTTAGAGGCTGGCCCTCAGCTCCCATCTTGCCCGGACTTCCCTTCTGAAGCACAGGTGAGTGCCCTAGCTTGCCCCGGACCCCATCCCTGGGCACCAGCCACTCCGGGGAAGACCTGCCCAACTTGGTCCCAGGTTCTGGCCACAGGGCAGGTTCCCTTCTAGCCCCACTGGGAAGGATCCCCTTCTCCAAGACCCCTGGCAGACCCTGCAGTCTCCACGCCCTGGCCCCCACACCCATCCGCCAGGGCTCCAAGCCTCTTCCTGAGATTTAGAGGCCGGCCCCCAACTCCCATCTTGCCCTGGTCTTCCCTTCTGGAGGAGAGAGAGAGAGAGAGAGAGAGAGAGAGAGACAGAGACAGAGACAGAGACAGAGACAGAGACAGAGAGAGGAGAGCTCCCATCCTGCCCCTGACTTCCCTTCTGGACAAGAGCTCCCATCCTGTCCCGGAATTCCGATTTGGACAAGAGAGCTCCCATCTTGACAAGAGAGAGAGACTCCCAGAATCTGTCAGCTCTGTCTGAACCAAGTGTGCGGATAAGGCCAAGAACGAACCACAAGGAGATGGGCAGATGTCAAGGCAGAAACACATACATCAAAATGAATAGCAATACAGCATCACCAGGCCCTAGCCCTCCTCCAACACCTAGACCTGAACATCAGAAATTGGAAGAAGCAGAAGAAAATAGCCTTATGAATGACATCATGAAGAAGCTAGAGGCTTGTGTAGAGGAAAAGACAAAAAAATGTGAAGAACGCTGTAAACAACTAGAGGAAAGGGCAAACAAATTAGAAGAAATCAATAAAGTCCTGGAAGAGAACAATAAAGTACAGAAAGAAAATCAAGAAAAATCAATGAAACAAATGAAGGAAACAGTCCAAGACCTGAAAAGGGAAATAGAAAAAATGAAGAAGACACAAACAGAGGGAATGCTGGAAATAGAAAATCTGAGAAAACGACTGGGAACTTCAGATGCAAGTATAATCAACAGAATACAAGAGATGGAAGAGAGGATCTCTACCGTTGAAGATACAGTAGAAGAAATAGATTCATCAGTCAAAGAAAACACTAAAGCCAACAAAGTCATGAACCAAAATGTCCAAGAAATTTGGGACACCATGAAAAGACCAAACCTACGAATAATAGGGGTAGAAGAAGGAGAAGAATACCAACTCAAGGGCACAGAAAATATATTCAACAAGATCATAGAAGAAAACTTTCCCAACTTAAAGAAGGAAATGCCTATGAAGATACAAGAAGCCTATAGAACACCAAACAGACTAGACCCCCCAAAAAAGTCCCCTCGCCACATAATAATTAAACAATTAAATGTACAGAATAAAGAAAGAATATTAAGAGCAGCAAAGGAAAGGCCAAGTGACATATAAAGGCAAACCTATCAGAATAACACCCGATTTCTCAATGGAGACTTTGAAAGCCAGAAGGACCTGGACAGATGTAATGCAGACACTAAGAGACCATGGATGTCAGCCTAGACTAATATACCCAGCAAAACTTTCAATCATCATAGATGGAGTGAACAAGACATTCCATGACAAAGCCAGATTTAAACAATATTTATCCACAAACCCAGCCCTACAGAAAGCACTAGAAGGAAAATTTCAACCTAAGGAAGTCAGATACACTCTCAAAAACACAGGCAATAGATAAAGTCACAGCAGTAAACCCCAGTGAAGAGAAGCACACACATATCACCACCAAAAAATAACAGGAATGAACAATCACTGGACATTAATATCCCTCAATATCAATGGACTTAATTCACCTATAAAAAGACATAGGCTTACAGAATGGATACGAAAGCAGGACCCATCTTTCTGCTGCATACAAGAAACACATCTCAAATTCAAAGATAGACACTATCTAAAAATAAAAGGCTGGGAAAAGACTTTCCAATCAAACGGTCTTAAGAAACAAGCGGGTGTAGCCATCCTGATATCCAGCAAAATAGACTTTAAACTAAAATCAATCAAAAGAGATCAAGAAGGGTATTACATACTCATCACAGGAAAGATCCACCAAGACGAAGTCTCAATTCTGAACATTTATGCCCCAAACACAAGGGCACCCACATATGTAAAAGAAACATTACTAAAGCTTAAATCACATATAAAACCCCACACATTAATAGTGGGAGACCTCAACACCCCACTTTCACCACTGGACAGATCTCCCAAATTGAAACTTAACAGAGAAATAAAGGACTTAATTGATGTCATGACTCAAATGGACTTAATCGATATCTACAGAACATTCCATCCTAACAAAAAAGAATATACCTTCTTCTCAGCACTCCATGGAACCTTCTCTAAAATCAACCACATACTTGGCCACAAAACAAATCTAAACAGATACAAAACAATTGGAATAACCTCCTGTGTTCTATCAGACCACCATGGTCTAAAGTTGGATTTCAACAACAACAAAAACTACAGAAAACCTACAATCTCATGGAAACTGAATAATACCCAACTGAATCACCAATGGGTTAAGGAAGAAATAAAGAAAGAAATTAAAGACTTCCTAGAGATCAACGAAAATGAAGACACCACATATCCAAACCTATGGGACACTATGAAAGCAGTACTAAGAGGGAAATTCATAGCACTAAATGCCCACATAAATAAGCTGGAGAAATCTCACACTAGTGACTTAACAGCACACCTGAAAGTTCTAGAACAAGAAGAAGCAAAGTCTCCCAGGAAAAATAGATGCCAGGAAATTATCAAAGTGAGAGCTGAAATCAATAAAATAGAAACAAAGAGAACAATACAAAAAATTAATGAAACAAAGAGTTGGTTCTTTGAGAAAATCAACAAGATAGACAAGCCCTTATCCAAACTAACCAAAAGACAGAGAGAGAGAGCATCCAAATCAAAAAAAATCAGAAATGAAAAGGGGGACATAACAACAGACATTGAGGAAATCCAGAGAACCATCAGGTCATACTTCAAAAACCTCTATTCCACAAAACTGGAAAACCTAAAAGAAATGGATAATTTTCTGGATAGGTACCACATACCTAAATTAAATCAAGACCATATGAACTATTTAAATAGTCCAATAACCCCTAAGGAAATAGAAACAGTCATTAAAAGTCTCCCAACCAAAAAAAGCCCAGGACCAGATGGTTTCAGTGTAGAATTCTACCAGATCTTCAAAGAAGAGTTAATACCAATACTCTCTAAATTGTTCTACACAATAGAAACAGAAGGAACATTACCAAACTCCTTCTATGAGGCTACAATTACCCTGATTCCTAAATCAAACAAGGATACAACAAGGATAGAGAACTACAGACCGATTTCCCTCATGAACATTGATGCAAAAATACTCAATAAAATACTGGCAAAGAGACTCCAAGAACACATCAAAACAATTATCCACCGTGATCAAGTAGGATTCATTCCAGGGATGCAAGGATGGTTCAACATACGAATGTCTGTCAATGTAATACACCATATAAACAAACTCAAAGAAAAAATCCACATGATCATCTCACTAGATGCTGAAAAGGCATTTGACAAAATCCAACACCCCTTCATGATAAAGGTCTTGGAGCGATCAGGAATACAGGGAACATACCTAAACATAATAAAGGCAATTTACAGCAAGCCAACAGCCAACATCAAATTAAATGGAGAGACTCTAAGCACTTCCACTAAAATCAGGAACGAGGCAAGGCTGTCCGCTCTCCCCATACTTACTCAATATAGTACTTGAAGTTCTAGCCAGAGCAATAAGACAACATAAGGAGATTAAGGGGATACAAATTGGAAAGGAAGAAGCCAAGCTTTCCCTATTTGCAGATGACATGATAGTATACTTGAGGAACCCCAAAGATTCCACCAAGGAACTGATACAGCTTATAAACACCTTCAGCAACATAGCAGGATACAAGATCAACTCAAAAAAATCAGTAGCCCTCCTATATACAATGGACAAAGAAGCGGAGGAAGAAATCAAAGATACATCACCCTTTACTATAGCCACAAATGACATAAAAGACCTTGGGGTAACACTAACCAAGCAAGTGAAGGACCTATATGACAAGAAATTTAAGTCCCTGAAAAAAGAAATTGAAGAAGATGTCAGAAAACGGAAAGATCTCCCATGCTCATGGATAGGCAGGACTAACATAGTAAAAATGGCAATCTTACCAAAAGCAATCTACAGATTCAATGCAATCCCCATCAAAATACCAACACAATTCTTCACAGACCTGGAAAGAATAATACTCAGCTTCATATGGAAAAACAAAAAACCCAGGATAGCCAAAAGACTCCTCTACAATAACACAACCTCTGGAGGCATCACGATCCCTGACTTCAAGCTGTACTATAGAGCTACAGTAATAAAAACAGCTTGGTACTGGCATAAAAACCGACACGTGGACCAATGGAATCGAATTGAAGACCCTGACATTAATCCGCACACCTATGAACAAATAATTTTTGACAAAGAAGCCAAAAGTGCACAATGGAAAAAAGAAAGCATCTTCAACAAATGGTGCTGGCAAAACTGGATATCAACATGTAGAAGGCTGCAAATAGATCCATATCTATAACTGTGCATAAAACTTAAGTCCAAGTGGATCAAAGACCTCAACATAAATCCAGCTACTCTGAACCTGCTAGAAGAGAAAGTAGGAAGTAGTCTTGAATGAATTGGCATAGGAGATTACTTCCTAAATAGAACACCAGTAGCACAGACACTGAGAGAAACAATCAATCAATGGGACCTCTTGAAACTGAGAAGCTTTTGTAGAGCAAAGGATATGGCCAACAAGGCAAAGCGACAGCCTACAGAATGGGAAAAGATCTTCACCAACCCCACATCTGACAGAGGACTGATATCCAGAATATATAAGGAACTCAAGAAATTAGACAACAAAATGCCCAACAGTCCAATTAAGAAATGGGCTATAGAACTAAACAGAGAATTCTCAACAGAGGAAACTCAAATGGCTGAAAGACATTTAAGGAATTGCTCAACATCCCTAATCATCAGGGAAATGCAAATCAAAACAACTCTGAGATACCACCTTACGCCTGTCAGAATGGCTAAGATAAAAAACACTGAAGACACCTTATGCTGGAGAGGATGTGGAGCTAGGGGAACTCTCCTCCACTGCTGGTGGGAATGCAAGCTTGTATAGCCACTTTGGAAATCAATATGGCGCTTTCTTAGAAAATTGGGAATCCATCTCCCCCAAGATCCAGCTATACCACTCTGGGTATATACCCAAGGAATGCTCAACCACACCACAAGAGCACTTGTTCAGCTACGTTCATGTCAGCATTGTTTGTAATAACCAGAACATGGAAACAACCTAGATGCCCTTCAACTGAAGAATGGATAAACAAAATGTGTACATATACACAATGGAATACTACTCAGCAGGGAAAAACAACGACATCATGAGGTTTGCAGACAAATGGATGGATCTAGAAAAAATCATCCTGAGTGAGGTAACCCAGACTCAGAAAGACAAACATGATATGTACTCACTCATAGCAGGATACTAGATGTGGAACAAGGATGACTGGACTGCTACTCACATCACCAGGGAGGCTACCTGGAAAACAGGACCCCAAGAAAGACACGAGGATCGCCCAATGACAGAGAAATGGAATGAGATCTACATGAACAGCCTGGACATGAGTGGGGGTAGTGAAGGGCGAGGGTTGAGGGAAAGAGAGCTTGGGGGAGCGGGAGGTCCCAGCTGGATCAACAACAGAGAGGGAGAACAAAGAATAGGAGACCATGGTAAATGAAGACCACGTGAGAATAGAAAGAAGCAAAGTGCTAGAGAGGCCCACAGAAATCCAAAAAGATACCCCCACAACAGACTGCTGGCAATGGTCGAGATATAGCCCGAACTGACCTACTCTGGTGATGGGATGGCCAAACACCCTAATTGTCATGCTAGAAACCTCATCTAACTACTGAGGGATCTAGATGCAGAGATCCATGACTAGGCCCCGGGTGGATCTCTGGGAGTCCAATTAGCGAGAATGAGGAGGGTTTATATGAGCGAGAATTGTTGAGACCAAGGTTGGATAAAGCACAGAGACAAATAGCCAAACGAATGGAAACACATGAAATATGAACCAATGGCTGAGGGGTCACCAACTGGATCAGGCCCTCTGAGTGGGTGAGACAGTTGATTAGCCTGATCTGTTTGGGAGGCATGCAGGCAGTGGTACCGGGTCCTGTGCTCATTGCATGAGTTGGCTGTTTGAAACCTGGGGCCTATGCAGGATCGCTTGGCTCGGCCTGGGAGGAGGGGACTGGACCTACCTGGACTGAGTCTACCAGGTTGATCTCAGTCTGTGGGGAAGGCTTTGCCCTGGAGGAGATGGGAATGGGGGGTGGGCTGGGGGGAAGGTGAGGGGGGCAGCAGGGGGGAGAACAAGGGAATCCGTGGCTGATATGTAGAACTGAATTGTATTGCAAAATAAAAATTAAAAAAAAAAAGTTGTGTGAACATCCAATCATTGCCTAATTGTGATCGTACTCATGCCTGATACTGCCTTGGTAGACAAGAACCTGAGAATAAATAAACCATAGAGTTAGGAGAAACCCAAATACTACTGTACTACAAAGGAACATAGCAATAAGACAACTACTAATGACACATTCAACTATACCCATAGATCAGTGTCTTACTCAGTCATCATCAGAGATGCTTCCTCTTGCACTATATGGAAACAAATAACAGAGACCATAACTGGACAATGTACATATACTGAGAGACACTGGAACACTCTGTTATAAGTAGAACATCTCCATCAACTAATTATCCTCAGGGCTCAGTGAATTCTGCAGAAGAATAATCGGAACAATTTTAAAGGCCAGTTGTATCAAGAAAACAAATGCTTTCTAGACACAATAGGACTGACACACACATGAATTCACAGAGACTGTCAGCATGGATGGCAGGGTCTGCAAAGGTCTAAGCCAGATGAGGTCTAAGCACCGATAGTAGAAATGGATGCAAGATCCAAATTCCTAACCTAGAAGCTATCTCTAACTGATAAACACTCACAAAGGAAAAATTAATTTTTACCACTGAGTAATACTGGGTACAGAGACCACATTTAAGGTCAGGCCAATAGTAGATAGTCAACACAAAATGAACTCAATGCTATTTTTGGAGGATTTTTGTTGTTGTTCTCTTTATTTGTTCTTTATTTGAGCATTTTTTTTCTTTTTTTAATGTTATATTGTTTATATATTATGGTTTTTGATTTAGTTTTTATTGGTTTTCTGTGTATCTCAGCATCTCATGTATTTCTTACGCTTTTTATTTGTCTCTTGCTTGTTTCTTTTGTCCTATTCTCATTTTTTTATTTTATTATACTGTGTAATTTAATGTTGTCAGACATCTCAATGTTGTTCCAACATAGGCAAACATTATGACTATTGGAAATCCATTTATTTTGTGTATAAGTATCCTCAAAGGCTTCTATTTTGAATGTTTCATCCTAACTTGGTATGGCTACTGAGAGGTTATTGGATCAAGAGGTAACTGACTTGATCTGTGAATGGGATATTCCAAGGTAGAGTAAAACTGAAGATTGAAGTATCTGGGAGCATGATTTTTAAAGGTACAGTTTCTTCCTGGCTTTTCTCCCATCTGTCTTTTCATTTCCTTCCTAGCTCGCATGAAGCATGCTGACTTTTGCACTTTACTGTTTTGTTATGATGGCTAAAACCTACAGAAGAGACTACAGTCAAAGCAAGTCTTTCCTCCTTTTAAATTGCTGTAGTCAGAAAACACACATACATACTTACACAAACTCATGTTTGTTATTATCTAATAAGCATTTTTCAATATTCATGTCCAGTAATAAAATAGTAGCATGAGCTTTAAACACCCATTTTTAAAAACACACATTAAAAAATATCTGAAATATTAGCCAACAGTAATTACTTCTTTGGAATTTAGGGAAATAATCACAGTTTCAAAAGTTTAATAATTCTAATGAAATGATACTTTAAAAAGAAATTATGACATTTTATAGGAATGAGTGACTGATTTAAAATAATCTTAAAATATAATAAACTTTGTCATATACTCTCAATTCAAGGAACAAACAAATAATGTAACTTTCTGCTATTGTCTTTTTAAAAAAGTCTTTTCCAACAATGGAAAGAGTTAACAGTAAAAATTCATATCATGATTTTTCAGATTGCTAAATTGAGCTCCATTTATACATAGCCTCTCTTGATTTCTGTTTGTTTCTTTCGGGGGCAGCAGTGAGGTTGAAGAAGGTTTAGAAACAGTATCAATTACCACAGGATAGCCAAAACCTCACTATATAGCTAAGGGTGTCCTTGAGCTCTTTATCATCTTTCCTACACCTCCATATTTCTGTGATAGTATGTTTGTACCATGATACTAAGTTAGTTTCTTTAGCTTTAGATGTTGAATTTTCAGCATTAATCAGGAAAATAATCCTCAAAGTTGAAATTCAATCTTTATAATTTAGGAGATCAGATAATACTACTTAGCCAACAAAATTCGATGTTTCAACTACAATTTATTTTTCTTAAGTGTCTAATGATATTGTCCCTATTGTACTTGAAGATTAAAATTTCCTCCAAAAGTCATCCACCTATAATGGAGAAGACTATAATTTTCACTGGCAAAAATATTCAGATCTATAAATAAAAAGAGTACACTGTACACTCAAGTGTATGTTTTATGCTCTAACATAAATATAATTTTATTGAATGTGTCAGGTAATACCTGTAGTTACACTTATAAGTGCATACTATGCCAGGAGGATAAAATTTACACTTAAAATGAGCTGAGGTAGTTGACATCCTATACTTAGAAGAAGGTTGCTGTGTAATATGTTAGCCAAACAGCTAGGGATACTACTTGTTGAATGTTCAAGTCTTTATCTAAACATGGATTTAAAAGTAATCCTCATTAACTGACTAAATCTAAGATATTATGGTAATTTTAGGTAATACAAAAATTAAATACAGTATAATTACAATATCAGAACTTTAGGTGGGCTTTTATTATTATCCTTTTGTTTACATTATAATGTAATTATATCATTTTCCTTCCTTTTCCTACCTCCTTCATATATATATGAAATTGTGTTTGCTTAGAAAAATCATAGAGTAGGTTCTCCTCCAATATCCATGAGTTAACTAGTCCTGGCTGTTGTCTAGGTTTCCAGGACTAAGCATGATTTCCTTCTTGTTAAGCAGATCTTAAGTCAAAATAGAGACCTGCTAGTTACTCTGTGTGTGTGTGTGTGTGTGTGTGTGTGTGTGTGTGTGTGTGTGTGTGTGCATTCTTATGTACAGTCTGATAAATGCTACTTGTATGTGTATGTTTTCAGGACTGATCATCTGATATTGGATAACCAATTGCTGTCCTTCCCCCCTGGGAAGTCACTTTCCTCAGCTCTCAGCATTTCTTTGTTGTCTGTAGTTGTAAGTTCTCCTCCAAGACCCATGAGTTAACTAGCCCTTGGTTGTTGGCTAGGTTTCCAGGATTAAGCACCATTTCCCTGTTTAGTGAGCCTTGAGTCCTGTTAGGGAGCTAACTATTGTCCTCATCAAGGTATGTGTGGCACTACTATGCCCTTAGGGTTATTATGCTATGCTGGTCATTGTTATGGTTCATATGAATAATACCTAG
The DNA here is from genome assembly GCF_949786415.1 of Peromyscus eremicus. Taxonomy (NCBI): domain Eukaryota; kingdom Metazoa; phylum Chordata; class Mammalia; order Rodentia; family Cricetidae; genus Peromyscus; species Peromyscus eremicus. The sequence goes on from NC_081439.1 coordinate 107,305,519, forward strand.
GTAGAACTGTTGGTTGCTTCCCTCCTTTGAAAGCTTCCATTGAGCCTTCTAGAATCATGAAAGCTAGTACTCAGAGTGAAAGCTTTCAGGTCAATTCCAGCTCAGGGATTTCTGGGTCATTTGTCTTTAGCAGTAGATCTCTTGGGGACAACAAAGGACAATAGCAATAGGACATACAGTTTTGAGAGTCTCTTGGACATCCCTAACAAAAAAAATCAGCACATTTCTCATGCCAGGTGTTGGGATTGTTTTAAATAGATCTTTGGCTTGTGGAGGAAGCATTATAATCCCAGGTGATAAATTTAATTTAAAGTATATATGTATATATGTATATATATATATATATATATATATATATATATATATATATATATATATATATATATAAACTTACTTGTACTATTGGTATTTTTAAATCTATAGTTAATAGTATGATTCCTTTAGACTTGTTCAAACATCCTGTTATTTTACCCTTCTCACTGATTTTCTTCTATTTACCTCCCTATCCCTCCACTCTCATTTTTCCCATTTTGTCTTTGAAATCATTTACACCTTGCTATTCCTCTGTCTATGTTCTCTAACCGCTCCCTCTACCGGCATGGCTCCATTTTAATTCCCTTGTCTTTACAGTTAATTTAGGATCTGAAGATTTGAGACTAGGAGCCTCAAATGAGAGAGTACATGTGATGTTTGTCTTTCAGGCTCTGAGTCATTTCTCTCAATATCATCCTTTCTAGTACTTTCATTTCCCTGCAACTTTCATAATTTCATTTTTCTTTAACAACTGAATAGAATTCTATAGTGTATTATATCACATTTTCATTATCCATTTGTCAATTGATGGGTGATTACATTGTTTCTATTTCCTAGCCAATGTGAATATTGCAACAATGACCATGGCTGAGCAAATATTTGTGGAGTAGGCGCTTGAGTCAAGCAGAGTCACACAGTAGATTCATTTCTCATTTTTTAGAATTTCCCACACTGATTTCTAAAGTGACTGTATCACTTTGCAGTCCCACCAATAGTGTGTGAGTGTTCTCTTTTCCCCACATCTCTCCCAGCATTTGTTGGTTGTTTTTTAATCTTTGCCATTTTGACTGGGGTAAGATAAAATCTCAAAGTTGTTTTTATTTACATTTTCCTAGTTTCTGGAGATAATGAACATTTTTTGAGACATTTCTTAGCCATTTTCTCTCTTCTTTTGAAAATTCCCTGCTCAGGTTCCAGTACCATTTTTTAAATGGGTAGTTTGTTAATTGATGCCTTTTATATCCTTCTAAGTTCTGAATATTTATCTTATATCAGATGTTTAGATGACAAAGATTCTTTTCATTCTGTGGGGTTTCTCTTCATGCAATTAAATGCTTCTTTAGCTCTTTATTTTTATGAGGTCCTACTTTTCAGTTGTGGTCTTAATTCTTAGGCAAATGGAATCCTATTCAGAAAATCTTTTCCTACACCTACATCATGTAGGATACTGTCTACGTTTTTTTTTTTTTTTCTTCCTTCCAGCAGTTTCAGTATTTGAGCTTTCACATTTAGGTGTTTGATACATGTTCAGGGAGATATTTAGGGTCTACTTTTATTCTTCCCCATATGGATACCCAGTTTTCCCAACACCATTTGGCGAAGATAGTTTCTTTTCTACAGTGTATGTTTTTGATATCTTTTCAAATAATAAATAGCTAAAGTTGCATACTTGCATGTGTCTAAGTTTGATTTTATTCCATTAGTCTACATGTCTGTTTTTGCACCAGTACTATATTGTTTTTATTACTATGGCTCTGTATTATATCCTGAGATATATTACATTGTTCTTTGTGCTCAGGATTGTTTTGGCAATATGTAGTTTTTTGTGGATTCATGGAAATTTAAGATAGTATTTTTTCCTATTTATATGAATAATGAGATGTTTATTTTGATTGGAATTATAGCAAATCAGTAATTGGCTATTGGTAAAATGTTATTTTAACAATATTAATTCTACCAAATCCATTAGCATGGTATTTCTTTCCATTTTCTACTGTCTTTCTCTCTTTGTTGACAGGTTAAAGTTCTTGTTGTAGAGTTCCTTAATTTCCTTGGTTAAATTTATGCCTAGATATTTTACTTCCTTTGTGGTTATTATGAACAGGAGTGCATCCAAAATCTTCTCTCTGATTATTTATTGTTGGTGAATAAAAAAGCTATTGATTTAGGCAATGTGATTCTATATACAGCCACAATGCTGAAGTTGCTTATTGTTTATAAGTTTTGTGATAGAATTTTTGATTAGGTTGGCTTTTTATACAAGATTTATTCACATACCTATTATGCCTTCCTCAAGAATAAAAAATGGTCTCCCTTTGACAAACCTTTGAGAAATACATTGATGAAAGTAATTCTAGAATCCATTAGGAGTGTTTTTATTATGTTGTTATTAATAATCATGATAAACATAATTTGGAGAACTTAATATGTTTGGTCTTTACAAATGTCATCTCATTTAGCACTTAATGTCCTATGTTTTAGATGAAATTATTTCCTTATTTCACAGATTCAGAAAGTTGTGCAAATAGTTTTCCCAAAATGCTATGCAAAACACAGGAAATGAATTATAGATGCCACAGTTTTAATGACTAAGAACTATGTTGATGGAAGTGATAAATAGTAGCTCCTGGAACATACATTCTCTTGAAAAGTAGCAAATCAAAATAATGAATTTGATTCACCACTGAGAAATTTCAAGTATTTTAAGAGGGCTTTACATCATGTTTTCATTTAGTTTGTAAGTATAGCTGTGTCTTAAGTTGGTTAATACACCTGCTCAAAGTAGACTGTATTATTTGAAACTACAATAACAAAAAAGGAAACACAATAATATATATGTGTAACTTTGATTGAGGAATATGCAGATTAAATATTATAAAATCAGAAAAAATAATAAAATGATTTGACCTTAAATATATAATTTTTGAAAGACACAATATTTTTAAAACAAAACAATAAACTTTTGATGGAGAAGACTTATTTTCTCTGTATTTGATGAAAACTATTCAGGGGTATTTAAAATATTGGAGCAAATTAGAAAGCTAAACTAACAAAATGTTAACAAAACACATTAAAGTAACTCAGAATTTAATACTCAACATCATATACACATGGTCCTAACATCTACCAGTATTAGTGAGATTCATATACAATATCATTGATGTTTTGCTTTTTTAAAATGTGAACTAGATTTATCTTATTTTAATTAACACATAGGGCTTATTTTAATAGCAAAAAGGGCATTTGCCATATATACTTTAGATCAGTTCATAATGGTATTACTATTTTAGAAGAGTCAATTTCATTAAGGTAAAGGTATTACTATATATATATATATATATATATATATATATATATATATATATATATATTAGATAGCATATAGATGTATATATACTTAAAGAGTTAAGTTATCATAGATCAATATCATTCATGATGATAGGTTAAAAACAATATGGAATACAACTTTTAAATACAAAATTTAAAAATATTGCCACAAGAAGATATCAAATGGGCACTTAATAATTTTTCATATGCTTTATTCAATTTGTGAATCTAGTAATTGCAACTGCTTTAAATGGTAAAAGGTAATCCTCCCACAGTCTTTTGTACCACATGGTATTGCATTAGAATGGATATTAGTAGTTCTATTTCTTTTTGTTGCTAATCCAATCCATTCTTTCCTTCTTAGCTTAATCACTTCCAAACATTGTATAGTCTATATGTCATACCCTAATGAGCTCCCATTATTCTTCTCTGTTCTTGTCAATAATGTCAGATTGTATCTGATTTTCATTTTAACATTAATTTTATTGACTTCTGGATTATATATATATATATATATATATATATATATATATATATATATATATGTTCTTTTAGTGAAATCACTTATCTTCAATTCGTACTCTTCCTATCTAGGTAACATTAAATTATAAAGGAATAGTTCTCAAGCTGTGGGTTGCAAACCCTTTGGTATTCTGCCTATTGGACATTTACATATAATTCATAACAGTAGTGAAATTACAATTTTGAAGTAGTAAAGAAAATAATTGTATGGTTGTGGGGTTATCACAACATGAGGAATGGTATTAAAATGTTGCAGCACTAGGAAGGATGAGGGACACTGGTGTAAAGGGTGTCATCACACCCTTTCTAGAATCAAGAATAACTGCAATATCTTCATAAATTCAAATATAAAATTCACTTATAACACTACCATTGACTAGTTTTCTAGTTGAGTTACAATACCAGATATCTCTGAATAAACTTTGATCCAATAAGGATATCTAACTCAAAAATATTATCAGCTTTCAGTACCTAGCATCCACTGAAAGTTCAATTTTCAATGCCAAATTATTTTTATAACTTCTTTTTAATCTTAGCTCCTTCACTCATCTCTGAATTTGCTCAATCACTCTGTAAAATTACAACTCAAAATAATAGAATATTTAGTTTACATGCAGCTAAATATAAAGAAAAACTCAAAATTATGCTTCAATTGCATATTTAGTGTAAGTGATTACATTTTATTGGCCTGTTTCATTCACATTCATAACCTCTTAAATGACTATATTTTTCCTCACTTCTGACTATCCTAAATGTCTCTAATCCCATTCTCACTGAATTCTTTCTACCTACTGCATTGTGGAAATTGATGCATTTAAAAGAGGATGTCCAGAGTCTTTCACTGCTACATCACTTTATCTGCCGATTGCTTTACTTTTCTGATTTTTTTGTAGGGGTCCTCAGAGGTTTCCTAGTGAGATATGAGCTTGCTTGAGCCAGCAGGACTACATGAGAGGATGGCTTGCCCACGTGCATGGTTACCAGGTGATTGGAAAGTTCTGTGCTTGGCTGTGCTAGGGGGAGGTCTTTTGCTCCGCCCCTTGGCATTCTGATAAAAAGCCCTTTAGAAGAGACAAAAGGGGCTGATAGATATTGATCCAGGCCCTCCCGAAGTTATCCTGTGTTTCTGTCTGTTTCTCTTCCCACTATATTTCTATATAACGTTTCTCATCCCTCTCTCCTCAAGACTACCCTGAGGAAAAAGTGGGAGCTGGCCTCATAAAAACAAAGAATTAATTATTTATCTCCCATAGTGGTGGGTAGAATAATGCATCCCCCAAAGAGGTTTGCATTTTAATCTCTAGAATCTTGTAATATGTTATCTCATATAAAAAACTGCTTATAGAAATTTCCTTGAGAATTTGATAAAATAACAGATTTTTTTTCTTTAATCTGAGTGGACACAATGTAATCACATTAGTCCTTAGAAGACAAAAAAGAAAAAGAGTCATAAAAAAAGATGTGATGATTGCAACAAAGCAGGAGAGAAGCAGTTACTGGTGCTAAGGAGTCAAGGGATGCAGGTGGACAACAGAAGTAATGAAAAGCATGCAAAAAGCTTCTACTTCAAACCTCCAGAAAGCATAGGGTTCTGTAAGCATCTTCATTCTAAGAGCTTTTTAAATAATTTCCAGACTAGTAACATATTTTTTACTGTTCCAAGTAACTAATTTTATAATTGTGTTTTAAAAATAGAAAACAATTGTTCTTAAAATAGCATATTTTTCTTAACAACATTATTTAAAAATATACTCCCCTGTAATTATCCAATAATAAAAATCATCTGTCCCTCTATTGTTTCTCTATCTTGAACTCATTTTTATCATACACTTAATATTAAACTCCTCAAAAAGATAATCCTGCTCCAATTCATTTCTTTTCTTTCTTATAATCATTGTAATTACAATCATAATAAGATTCTCAGAATTATAAGATGGCTAAATTAATCGTTTATCTTCAGTGATATCCTTATTGAGTTGTCACCAATATTTAAATTTGTTTAACATAGTAACTTTATGGATAGATTTTTGTCTCTGGCTTTTAGGACAGCACATTATTTTTGTCCTAATTATTCAGATATATCTTTTCTTTCTCATTTGGTGAACTTAAATATTCTCACAAAAATTATTAAAATATTCACAGTCCTCTTCATGGTGTTTCTTCACATTTTTCAACTCTTATTTTAATTGAAATATCTTCAATGATTTTCATTAATATATCATTATAAGATAACAACTCCTAAATATGTCTCTACTCATGAATCATAGCTACATAGTATATCCACCTGACAACTGATCACTTTTATTTTAGTAACATTGGACATCTCTAGAAACAATCATTCTGCATGTGGCAATCCACACACCAAAACACAAATCTTACATTTTCTCTTATATAAAAGTTTTAGCTCTTAAGCTTTCAATACATATGTTTCAATCAGAATAACCATAGAGATTATCAAGCTACTTAGGGACCAGTGTGGAGGAAAAGGTATGAATATTCCAAGGAAGCAGAAATAAAGTATAGTATTATGAAGAGATAAAGGTAAAACTAGAATAGGAGGATAAAATTGGAGGTAAATGGGAAAGGCACTGACTATGGAGAAGGACAATTAACAGTAAAAACATTTGAAATGTGTAGCAGGCATTCCTGGGTCACCAGCCCCAAATCATGACATGGAGACTTATTATTAGTTATGAATGCTCAGCCCTAAATTAGGCTTATCCCACTCACACTTATAACTTATTTTAACCTGTTTCTCTTCATCTGCATTTTACCTTAAGGCTTCTTACCTTTCTTTCATTCTGTATGGCCTACATTCCTGCTTCCTCTGTGTCTGGCTGGCTGGTGGTTGCCTAGCTGGCTGGTCCTTGGCATCTCCCATTCTTTTTCCCTAGTTCTCTCCTGATCCTAGATTACTCAATTACTCCTCCTACTTATTTTCCCTGTCTATCAGCCCTGCCTATTCCCCTACTGCCCAGCTACTGGCCAGTCAGATTTTTATTAGACCAATCAGGTGCCTTAGGCAAGCAAGGTAAAACAAATTCAACCCTTCTTTACATAGTTAAACAAATATTCAGTAAACAAATGTAACAAATCTTTATATAGCTAAACAAATGCAGCACAAACAAATGAAACACATTTTTCATAGTTAAATAATTATTCTGCCACGTAAATGAAACACATTTTTACTTTGTTGTTGAATATTAGTTTAAGATGCGTTACATTTGTTTGTGCTGTGGAATACCTGTTTAATGATTCAAACATATGTTGCATTCTTTTATGTTGCATTTGTTTAACTCTGTAAAGCTGTGTTACTTTGTCTTCCTAAAACACCTGATATGTCTAGTAAAGAGCTGAACAGTCAATAGCTAGGCCACAGAGAGAAATAGGTGGGGCTGGTAGGCAGATAGAATGAGTAGAAAGAGAAATCCAGGGAAGAGTGGAGGAGAGAGAAAAGGAGAAAAAGAGGAGGATGCCTGTGGCCAGCCACACAGCCAAACAGTCAGCCACAGAGATAGAAGGAAACAAAGATATATAGAATAAAGAGAGATACAAAGTACAGAGGCAAAATGTAGTTAAAGATAAATGGGATAAATTAAGTTAGGAAATCTGGCTAGAAACAAGCCAAGCTGAGGCCGGGAATTCATAAGTAAGAATAAGTCTCACTGTATTTATTTGAGTGCTGGGTGGTGGGTATCCAAAGAGTACAAAAAAAAAAAAAAAACAGCAACAACAACAAAAAAAACCCTACATTACTTAGCTAAAGAAATATTCTGCAACATATACAAATGCAATATATCTTTACAAAGTTAAACAAATATTCTATTCCACAATGCTACTCTAAAATACATAACATACAAAAAGAATTTAAAAGGATTCACCCATAGGAAAAGACACTGCCACAACTAGACATTACATGGCACCAAATAAAACCTATAGTGATAAGAATGAGTTATATATAGTTGAACTGGCCACTTGAAAACCACCAAAGATCACAAAATATTGCCAAGGCTATTGGTTATCCTCTGCAACCTGGCATTAAGACACTGTTACTGAAGATATTGTTCACTTAGGTCAACTAAAACCATGCCCAACATGAAGCTCCACATTTACTGGCTAAAATTCATGGGAATGGAAGGTACTTTACACACTACTACGGGAGAAAAGTAAATGTAAGTATCACACAGCTACAAACTAAGTTACCTACAAAAGAAACCTGCCTGAAAAATATACTCATACAATAGTGGCAAAAATGTTAAAGGAGGCGGGCGGTGTTGGCGCACGTCTTTAATTCCAGCACTCGGGAGGCAGAGCCAGGCGGATCTCTGTGAGTTCGAGGCCAGCCTGGGCTACCAAGTGAGTTCCAGGAAAGGCGCAAAGCTACACAGAGAAACCCTGTCTTGAAAACCAAAAAAAAAAAAGTTAAAGGAACAAACCATTTTTTAAATTAGGTTTTACATTTTTTACATTACACTTATTGTATCCTCCCTTTCCTTTCCTAACTCCAAAACTTTTCATATACCCATTCTTATTCTTTTTCAAATTCATGGCCACTTTTATCATTCATTGCTTTATACTACTCTCTCTCTCTCTCTCTCTCTCTCTCTCTCTCTCTCTCTCTCTCTCTCTGTTTCTTTGTGTGTGTGTATAACTAGTGATTTTCCCCATGATTTAAAAATGGATATTTTCTCACATAATATAGCCTAATTATCATTCCATCTTCTTCTATTCCTCCCAGTTCCTCCCATATGCCCTCCCACAAGGATCCACTCCCTTTCTGTCGCTCCTTAGAAAACAAACAGGCTCTAAGGGATGACAAGATAAGATAAGATAAGATAAAACAAAAACTTGTAGATTGGAATTGGACAAAAAAAAAAAGAACAAAATCAGAAGGAAAAAGAGCCAAACAAAGGCATAAGAAACAGAGATCCACCTTTTCAAACATTCAGTAATTACATAAAACACTGAACTGGAAACCATAATATACATGCAAAGGACATCAAGCAGACTCATGCAAGCTCTGTGCATGTTGCCTTAGACCCTGTGAGTTCATATGTGCTTTGGTCATGTTGATTTAGAGGGACTTGTTTTCTTGGTGTCCTGCTTCCCCTCTGCCACTCTCTGCCTTCTCTTCCACAGTGTATTCTGAGCCTCCAGGGGAGTGATTTCATACAGACATCCCATTTACAGCTGAGCGTTCCAAAGTCTCTTATTCTCTGCTTAATTATTTGGCTGTTCATCTCTGTATTTGTTCCCATGGTGCAAGAGGAAGTTCCTCTTATGATGGCCAAGGTAGGTACTTACCTATAAGCGTAGCACAATGTCATTAGGATTTATATTATTGTTTTACTTGAGTTTTTGTTGTTTGTTTTTAAGAACAGTATTTGGTTTTAGCCTATGCCTCTGCACTATTTACTCTCAGGTTCTTGGCCACCTAAGCAGTGCTGGGTATGGAATGGGCCTTAAGTCATATTGGTTTGTTATACCCAGAAGTTTTATGCTACCATTGCACTAGCATATCTTGCAGACAGAACACTATTATTGATCCAAAGGTCTGTGGTTGGGTTGGTGTTTATGTTTCTATTTTGGTAGCTTGCATAGTAGTACATTTCTATACCAAAGGCACAAGAACATAGGGGTGAAGGTTCTATGTAGGCAGCAGCTAGTCCTCTCCATATTCAAAGAGTTATGAAGATATTGTCTTCAGCAATGAGGCCTTGCCATCAGTTTGTAGAGAACAACCTACAGTCTTAGCAAAAGCCTGGTGCTATGGATATCTGTATGCTGTGAATGTGTTGCTCTGATTGCTTAATAAATAAAGTGGTAATTGGCCAGTAGCCAGGCAAGAAGTATAAGTGGGACAAAGAGAGAGGAGAATTCTGGGAACAGGAGGGCTGAGTCAGGAGACACTGCTAGCTGCCACCATGAGAAGCAAGATGTACAGATACCAGTAAGCCATGAGCCACGTAGCAAGGTGTAGATTTATAGAAATGGGTTAATTTAAGATATAAAAACTATATAGCAAGAAGCCTGAGCCATTAGGCCAAAGAATTTAAGTAAAATAAACATCTGTGTGTTTATTTGGGTCTGAGTGGCTGCGGGCCCGGGTGGGACTGTTGATAACTCCAGTTACAAATGGTGCCAGAACATGGAGCAATAATTTCCACCTAAAACCTGAGAAAGAAGATTATAAAACAGAGCTAAAAACAGCTTCTTAGTTGTCTCTCTCAAGTTAGCGGCACACTGAGGGCTTGAGCTACTTTATGGCGGGTTCATGGTGTGCAGGCTTGACCTATGACACATTACACAGAGGTGTCTCCAAGCTGCACACTATGCTGCATGGTGGATATAGTTCTTGCTAACTTAAGAAAAATAAAGAAAAAATGTTTCTGGGCTACATGCTGCTTTGATAGAGGCATAGACCCACTGCCTCCCAGAGTCCAGCAGTGAGCTTGGTTCCTCAGAAGCTGGCGGTGGGTGTACCATCACCATATTGGAAAGCTGAGGTGGGAAAAGTCATTCAGTACTAACCACTGCAGTTTAAAGCAATAGATTTACAATAAGGCAGATTCAAATGGAACAAGGGTTTAAATCGTTTACAATGTGTATAAAAATGTACATAGGCTTGGAAGACAGAAAAAAAGTAATATATGCAGTAATATAAAAAAATAGATAGTTTTAAAAAATAAAGTCTTTAAACAAAAAATAAAAGTAATATAACAAATAAGCCATGTACAGATGGATATCACACAGAGAATCTGGATTGTGTTGTGTGGGAGCCCGTTCTCGGGTCCCTCGTGGCTTTACCCAGCAGGTCCACATAGAGGATGATTAGGACCATGGGCCTGAGTGCAGGTGTCTGAGATGGTCTGCACTTGGCTGTGCTGGGGGAGGAGGTCTTTTGCTCCACCCTTTGGTGTCCCTATAAAAACCCTGGGGCAGAGACAGTCAGGGCCCGTTGGAATAGGTTCCAGGCCCTCTCGAGGCTATCCTTTATTTTCTATCTGTTTATCTCTGCGATATTCTCCACAATAAATTCTTCTATCTAATATTTCCTGCTGCTCGCACTCAAGAAAACTCTGGGGAACTGTGGGGGTGGTGGGAAAATGCCCCACAGTGTTGTCTTTGGGATTTTTAACTGTGCAAAGATATTCAATTGTAAAGACTCCTCAGTTAAAACAGTATGTATATTTTAAAGGTACCTTGAGTTCAAAATTTGGATCCAAGGATATGTTGCTTTGGAAAGGAGACTCTGCTTTTGTTTCCGCAGAAAACCAGAGGCTATGGATTTGTTCTAGATTAAGATACATCAGGTTTGACCAGCCAAGACCCCTGGAAGGGTCTCCAATGATACCATGGCCTAGATGATCCAACATCCAGAACAATTTGAAGGCAACTGGCTCAGACGATACAGCCTCATGGACTACTCTATAAACCTAAAATTTTCTTTGTGTCCCCATAAGAATACAGTGCCCTCATCCAACAGGAAGTAGTCTGAGAAACTACGCCCACATTCCCCCAAAAATAGATTATGGACATTTGTCTTTGTTTAGGTTGTTGGATACAAATTGTTATTGGTCATAGTCAATACCTTTCTAAAAGAAGAAAGAGAGATATGATATAGAAATATAGGATATAGATATGATAGGATAAAAGGGTAGATTGTTGAACCTACTTTTAAAGAACAACATTTTGTTTGAAATGTTTTACATTGCTATGGATTTTAGTTTATTGATACAAATTTAAAGTTAATTTTGTTATACTCTGTGTATATTTCTACTCTTGTTTAAGGTATTATGTTTGTGCAGCTCATTTGAAATTTTAATGGATAATTAAGAAATAGATTAATAATTAGTCTTCTATGATAGTCAAACTTATAGTCATGTTAAGTTTTCTAGGTATACATAGATATAATTCAGTTAGGTAGGTAATCTTCAAACACTTCAAAGACCTATAGAATATGGCATTTAAAATGTTTTTTTTTTTTTAATTTAGACTTTCTGGACAGTGAGACATGTCTGCTCCTGGCAACAGCAATTTATTTCAGAGAGGAGGATGGGCATTGAAGACACTCCCTATGGAGCTTATCTTCTTCTTGGCAAAAATAGCCATTTGGGAAAGAAGCTGTTCTTGCCTGGACTACTTGATCGACTGGACATGCAGGACCCATAAGAAGGTGACCAACTTTGCTTGGCAAAATGGTGCTTCAGGTTCCTGCTTCACAGAGGAAACTGCCAGACATTCTACAGGACACAGAGAGAAGTGACTGAGATACTCTAGGCCTGTGGGCTGAAGACAGATGCCCCAACTTTAAAGAGGAACTTTGGGTGACTGTCCAGACTGCCAGCTGTCTGTGTCTACTCTCGCAGGACTTCCAAAAGTTGCTTGTGTCCTCCCATTTCTCAGGTAATATTATATCCTTCTGAGGTCTTTGATGTAGTTCAAGACTAGATGGTTATAATTTACCTTATTTATGATAAAAGATAAGTAGATATAAAACCTTAGACTCACAAATATAGGATAGATAGGATATCTTCTTTAATTTTACCAATAGACTAGATATTATACAAATAGACTAGATATTATAACTATAATTCTTGCTTGATAATTGTTTTGTAATATGTAACTTTACTATGTTAAAGATAAACCTTCCTTTTTGAAAAAAAGGATAGGGGAAGTGCTGTGGATATCTCTATGCTGTGAATGTGTTGCTCTGATTGGTTAATAAATAAAGTGCTGGTTGGCCAGTAGCCAGGTAGGAAGTATAGTTTGGACAAAGAAAGAGGAGAATTCTGGGAACAGGAGGGCTGAGTCAGGAGACTCTGCCAGCCACTGCCATGAGAAGCAAGATGTGAAGACAGAACTCGGGAAAGGCACCAAGCCATGGAGCTAAACATAATTAAGAATTATGGGTTAATGTAAATGTAAGAGCTAGTCAGTAATAAGCTTGAGCAAATGGCAGTAATAAACTTGAACAAATGGCCATATAGTTCATAAATTATATAAGCCTCTATGTGTTTACTTGGGTCCAAGTGGCTATAGGACTGGCAGGTGAGAGAGATTTGTCCTGACTACTGGCAGGCTGGGACAAAGGAAAACTTCAGCTACAGCCTCGATCATTTGGGGTTCCCATAGAACCCCTTTGGCCAACAACTAAATTAGATGTAATCCAATCCTGGGACTTGAAATTTCATTTGGTAACAAGATGGTCAGTTGAGTCTCTGTCTCCCTCATTATTTGACAATTTCAGTTAGATGTCCATCATATATGTATATATTTTAGGAAACTCATACTGTATTAGGGTAACAAAGTACCCCTCATATGTCCCTTAATTTTAGCTGTCTCTAACTATATTCCCACCCTCATCTCTTTCTTGCTTCCTCCTCCCAACTTGATTCTTCCTTTCCAGATCCCTCATTCATAACTGTGTAGTCTATTTTCATTTCCTAATAGTATCTGTCCCCATGGATTTTTTTTTTGATTTTCGAGACAGGGTTTCTCTGGGTAGTTTTGGTGCCTGTCTTGGATCTTGCTCTGTAGACCAGGCTGGACTTGAACTCACAGAGATCTGCCTGGCTCTGCTTCCCAAGTGCTGGGATTAAAGGCATGTGCCACCACTGCCCAGCCGTAAATATTTTCTTACATATGTAAGTATAACTTGCTCAGTCATTGTAATATTACTTAATTTATGTTTTCAGGGTTGACTATTTGGTATTGAGTGTAACATGATATCTAAAAGGTCTTTTAATAAAAACCCAGAGCTTGATATTGGGGCGAAAGTTGAAGGCTTAAAGAAGCAGAGAAAGCCACAGCCACCACCTCTTACTTCACCAATTCCTTAGCCTGAAAGAACTCCAGCCAAAAAAGCCTCTAGCTGAAAGGGATGCTTCTGCCAAAAAGCCTTCAGTTCCTGTTTCCACATGCCTTATATACCTTTCTCAGCCAAGCCATCACTGTCTGGGATTAAAAGCATGTGTGCTTCCCAAACAAAGGCTTGAGATCTCAAGTGCTTGGAATAAAGGCATGTGCCACCAATGTCTGGCTCTGTTTATCTCCTAAACTGAGTCAATCTCATGTAAAGGGTGGCTTTAAACTCACAGGGATCCAGATGGGTCTCTGCCTCATGAGTGCTAGGATTAAAGACATGTGCCACCACTGCCTGACTCCTGTGTTTAATCTAGTGGCTTGTTCAGTACTTTGATCTTCAGGCAAATTTTAATCGTGTATGCAATACATCACCACATTTCCCCTTTTTTGTCTAAAATAATAAAAGAAGGTTATAATTAATATAAGAACTATATACAATAAGTAAAATAAGGATATATAATGAATAAAGTCAAGAATTACATTAACAATGTCTAGTCCATTTACATTTGAGAGATACAGAGAAAATACTCCATTATTTATCTTGTTTTGATGAATCCAAAGTGTTGTACCTAATTTACTTTCTATCCTAACTTTTATTACCAACCCAAACTTATCTTTTGATGTCTTTTAAACATATACATTTTAAACCTCTTTAGTGAATTTCTTTTCTGAATTTGTTAACAAAAAAAAAAAAACTATAACTGTAATCGCTAATCTTCAACTCCCTCAGAGACCCGAGAAGGAAATAATATTACCTAAGTAAACAGGAAGTGCAAAAAAGTGACTTCCAAAAAAATGAGAAATGATAGAAACAGTTGGCTGCCTGGACAGCCACCCAAGATTCCTCTGCAACATTGGGGCATCCATCTTTGGCCTAAGGCTTAGCATATCTGAACAGACTCATCTGTGAAGCAGGATTTTCTAAAGGGCCTACCTACCTTGTCTTGGAAAGGTTCAACAATCCTTTCTATGTGTCCTGCTTGTTGATTTGGACAGCACACTGTCAGCAGTAGAGGCGAGGGCAATTTCTTGCCCACTGGCTAACTTTTGCCACAAAGAAAGTAAACTCCATATGGAGTGTGGCTCAGATTTAAAATAGGTCTCCTGACCTCAAAGATCTGTAATTAGGGTTAGTCTTCCTAATCAAGGATAATCCCTTATATGTACATCCAATTGCTTTGGTTTTAGTTGATTCCAGATGTAGTCAAGTTGACAACTAAGATTAGCCATCACAGTCTATAAAACAAATTTAAATTTCCATTTCAATAAAACAATTTAAAAACAGATCCATGCATTGTTTATGACATTAGTTTTATGTTATGGGTATATTTCAATGAAGAAAATGATGGCATTGTCAGTGAATGATGAGAGCCAGTGTTCTTCCTGTTCTGTAGGCAACTTCTTCTTCAGATAGAAATAGCCCAAACTGCAGGGAGAAGGGAGTCTCAGATGGTTCAGAAACTTTACAAAACATTTAGGTGTATGAAGCTCAGATATGTCCAAGATTCACACGGGTCCTTTTGAAAAGAATAAAAAGAATAAAACATTCCTAGGGAAGTAATGATCTCCCTGATCAAGCTGCCTGAATGTCAGGCAGCTCCAGGGATGCAGAGCTCATGCTTGAATTGCTTTTTAGTGATGTGGTAGTTGCTTTGGACTCACCCTGGTAAGTAATCCCTCAGTTATGCTCCTGTAAATGACCACAGGAAAGTGTTGATTTATCAAGCTGTACTTGGGTAGAATTTATTCTTTGGTTTGGAATTGGTGCCTTTCCTGGATAAATAGACATTTGTGCATGTCTATCACAAAAAAAAATCATGCAATGTCTGTCATCACAAAAAATCAGAAACATATGAATTATAAGACTGAATGTGAATGTTAAAGTTATAAATAATTAATACAAAACCATAAACCATCTCTATAACTTTAAAATAGGAAAATTGATTGGAAATTTCATAAAATCCCACAAAATATATGAGTAAATTAGATAACATTAAAATTTAACACCTGGTCATTGAAAGACAATTTGAAGGAAGTGAAAATTGAAATCACATAATAGTGGGTGAATACGTTTTAGATTTGCTTAGATTATTTTATATGAATAAATGCTTTGCTTACATGTACACCATGTTGTGGGCCTATATGGTGTTTATGGAGATCAGAAGAGGGTATTTGATTCCCTTAATCCAGGGTTACAGATGTTTGAAACTGGCACATGGGTGCTGGCAACCAAATACAGGTCCTTTGCAATAACAAAGAGTGTATTTGACTACTGAGTCATGTCTCCAGGTTTCAATGATGGCTTTAATATATATATATATATATTGATATATATATTGATTTATATATTGATATATATATATCAATGACGTTATGCTTAAAGTGTAGCTAGAGTTTTCCTGCCTGACCCACAGTCAGGACAAATCTCTCTCACCTGCCAGTCCCATGGCTGCTCAGACCCAACCAAGTAAACACAGAGACTCATATTGGTTACAAACTGCATGGCTGTGGCAGGCTTCTTGCTAACTGTTCTTACAGCTTAAATTAATCCATTTCCATTAATCTATACCTTGCCACGTGGCTCATGGCTTACCGGCATCTTCACATGCTGTTTGTCATCGTGGCGGCTGGCAGTGTCTCTCTGACTCAGCCTTCTACTTCCCAGCTTTATTCTCCTCCTTGTCCGGCTATACTTCCTGCCTGGCCACTGGCCAATTAGTGATTTATTTATTGAAAAATCAGCAACACATTTGCCATACAGAACATCCCACAGCACTTCCCCCCCCTTTTTTTTTTTCCAAAAAGGAAGGTTTTAACCTTAACAAAGTAAAATTACATATATTTTGGGAATTTGGGCATAGCTTCTCTTACTACTTCCTGCTGGAGGGGCATGCTGTATCTTATGGGGACACAAAGAAAATTTTAGGATTATGGAGTAGTCTGTGAAGGTGTATCATCTGAGCCAGTAGCCTTGAAACGGTTCTGGATGTTGGATCATCTGGGCTATGGTGTCCTCGGAGACCTTCCAGGGGGTCTTGGCTGGTCAAACCTGATGTATCTTAATCTTGAATAAATCCATAGCCTCTGGTTTTCTGTGGGAACAAAAGCAGAGACTCTTTTCCAAAGCAACATATCCTTATATCCAAATTTTGAAGTCAAGATACCTTTAAAATATGCATTTTGATTTAACTCGACATCTTTTATGATCAAATGTTTTTCTGCAGTTAAAAATCCCAAAGACAACACAATCCAGATTCTCTGTGTAATATTCATCTTTACATGGCTTATTTTCTATATTAATTTTACTGTCTCTTTAAAGACTTTATTTTTTAAAACTATGTATTTGTTTCTATAACTGTATATATCACCTTTTTTGTCTCTTTCAAGCCTACGTATCTTTTACACACATTGCAAACTATTACATCTGAATCTATCTTATTGTGAATCTATTGCTTTAAACTGCAGCAGCTGTGGCTGCTGGCTCCACCCACCTCAGCTTCCCAACATGGCGGTGGCATGTCTACCACCAGCTCTGGGAGCTATGGTGGGTCTCTATGCTTTTATCCAAGCAGCGTGTAGCCCAGAAACCCCATTGCTTTGTACCAGCAAAGGCTAAATCCACCATGCAGCTTAATGTGCCACTTGCAGAGGCCTCATTCCCACCATACAGCAGGTCGAGTGCGAACAGGAACGCACCAGTAGCTCAAACCGGCAGCTGCCGCTCATTTGAGGGAGACAATTAGGAACTGTTTTTAGCTCCGTTTTAGAATCTTTTTTTCTCAGTTTTTAGGTGGAAACTCTTGCCACCACGTTGGACGCCATTTGTAGCTAGAGTTTTCCTGCCTGACCCACAGTCAGGACAAATCTCTCTCACCTGCCAGTCCCATACAGAACATCCCACAGCATTAGAGTACATAGATGATACATACAAATGAATACAAATTTAATAAACAATAGAAACCTCCTCAGAACACAATATTTTAATGCCTAATAAACATAGGAAAACCTTAATTATTTATTAGAAATATACATTGAAGCAAAACAAAATTTAACCACAATCCCATAAACATGACTACTATAAAAAAAATACAATATAGTGAGCATTAGCACATATGTATAGTAGTTATAATTTTTATTCAGTTCTAAAATGACTGGATTTTTTCTTTATTAAGAATTTTTTGGGAAGAGAGGGAGCTCTGTGGTTGGTACGTGAAATGAATAAAAAAAACTTAATTAAAAAAGTGGAGAGAAAAGAAAAATTTTATTCATTTTACATACCAACCACAGATCCCTCTCTCATCCCTTTGCCCACTCTCCCTCAGCCTTCCCTCCAACTGACTCCCATTCTTTCCTTCAAAAAGGTAAGGCCTCCCATGGGGAGTCAGCAAAGCCTGGTACATTCAGTTGAGGCAGATCCAAGCCCCTCCTTTTGTATCAAGGCTGTGCAAGGTATCCCACCATAGTCAATGGACTCCAAAAGCCAGCTCATACACCAGGGATAGATCCTACTCCCACTGTCAGGGGCC
This sequence comes from Peromyscus eremicus, assembly GCF_949786415.1. NCBI lineage: Eukaryota > Metazoa > Chordata > Mammalia > Rodentia > Cricetidae > Peromyscus > Peromyscus eremicus. Next base: position 107,323,794 of record NC_081439.1, read on the forward strand.
CCTTAAACAGAACAAGCTACGCAACTGTCTTGCTTATGTAGAGGGCCTAGTCTAGTCCAATGGAGGCTCTACAGCTTTTGGTCTAAAGTTTGTGTGTTCCCACTAGCTTGATTCAGTTGTTTCTGTAAATTTCCCCATCATTATCTTGATGCCCCTTGCTCATACAATCCCTCTTCCCTCTCTTTGAGTGGACTCCTGGAACTTGGCCTGGTGATTGATTGTGGATCTCGGCATTTGCTTTCATCAGTTACTGGAGAAAGGCTCTATGATGACAGTTAGGATAGTTACTGATCTGATCACCAGGGTAGGCCAGTTCAGACACTCTCTCCACTATTGCCAGGAGTCTAAGCTGGGGTCATCCTGTCATCCTTGTGGATTCCTGGGAACCTCCCCAGCACACGGCCTCTCCTCATGCCCATGATGTCTCCCCCCACCATGGTATCTCCCTCACTGCTCCCCGATTCCGTCTCTGCTCCAGCCTGACCATCCTGTTCCCTCCTGTTCCCATCCCCTATCCCTCCCTTTCTACCCCGCTCCCAGTTTACCCAGGAGATCTTTATTATTTTCTCTTCCTGGGCCCCTACTTGTATGTTCTTCTTAGGATCATCCTTTTTACCTAGCTTCTCTTGTGTTGTGGATTGTAGCCTAGTTATCCTTTGCTTTGAATCTAATATCCATTTAAGAGTGAGTACATACTGTCTTTGTCTTTCTGAGTCTGGGCTACCTCACTCAGGATGACATTTTCTAGTTCCATATATTTGCCTGCAAATTTTATTATATGAATGCTTTTTACAGCTGAACAATACTCCATTGTATATATGTACCACATATTCTTTATCCATTCCTCAGTTGAGGGGCATCTAGGTTGTTTCCAGGTTCTGACTGTTATTAATAATGCTGCTATGAACATGGTTGAGCAAGTGTCCTTGTGGTATGATTGAGCATTAATTGGGTATATGCCCAAGAGGTCATTGGGTCTTAAGGTAGATTGATTTCCAATTTTCAGAGAAGTCACCATACTGATTTCCAACGTGGCTGTACAAGTTTGTATTCTCTCCAACAGTGGAGCAGTGTTCCCCTTGTTCCATATCCTCTCCAACATAAGCTGTCTTCAGTGTTTTCATCTTAGCCATTCTGACGGGTATAAGATGGTATCATAGAGTCATTTTGATTTGCATTTCTCCGATGACTAAGGATATTGAGCAATTCCTTAAATGTCTTTCAGCCATTTGAATTTTTTCTGTTGAGAATTCTCTCTTTAGCTCTGTAGCCCATTTTTCATTGGATTTTTTGGTATTTTGATGTCTAGTTTCTTGAGCTCTTTATATATTTTGGAGATCAGCTGTCTGTCAGATGTGGGGTTGGTGAAGATCTTTTCCCATTCTGTAGGATGTTGTTTTGTCTTATTTACTATGTCCTCTGCCTTACAGAAGCTGAGACTGTATATTAATATGACTGTTATATAAAATTATCTGCTAGTATAGTATATACAACTGTAGATAAGCATAATCTTTTCCATAAAATGTTTAATTCAACTATATACCCAAGAGAACTAAATGTTCATATACACTGCCAAAATTTACATTTTTGTGGTAGTTTTATTCATTTTAACAACAATCAGACTCAAATTAACACAAAGCAACAATTCTGAGAAAATCTTTTAAAGGAATAACTTGATTTTCAAATATTGATAAGCAAATAATCAAAGATGTAGCATCTCAAAACAAACAATGCGCTTGCTTGCAGTTCTAGAATACAGAAACCTAACAATGGTATGGCTGCCTATCTTTATAGGCATATCAAAAGCCAGAATTGAAGGTTCTGGCCAAACTATATAACTGCCTGGGGAGTCTGAGGAAAAATCACTTTCAATTATACTGATTGTTTGCAGACTTCAAATCCTAGTTATGGACCACTCTTAGTACCTAGGTGTTGTCCACATCCCTAGTCTCAAGGTTGTGCTTGTTTTCCAACTAGCAAAAGTGACCTAGTAACATTACACCTAATGATGAGAAATTAAGCCTTTCTTGTTAACATAAAGAAAATGACTTTCAAGTTCAGTTACAAATGTTACCTGAAGAAATTAGAGTGCCTCTTCTGAGGTATCCCTGTTAAACAGTGTAGATTCTCATCAGCACACATCTAAATGTGCTTCTACTTCTAAATGTATAAATATGCTTGTGTTTCAGTAGATTTACAAAAGAAATATATAAAATGCAATACACAAGGTGCCTGCTAAAGTTTCAAGAGATTTTATTTACATACTTTTATTTATATACCCAGAAATATAAGGAATGGCTGGGAATAGGTATTAAGGATTCAGGATGATTATTTATTAAAGGAACCCAAAACTAGATATGGCAAAATTTAAAGGCCCAATAAATGGAGGTTCTATAATATGTTGTAGTACAGTATTATGAAAATTTCTAAAATATTGTTTTGTTATTTGACTAAAATATGGAACATGAGTTGCACAATATTGGAACAGTTTGAGCTAACATGTTTGGCTCCATTTGTTGTATAGAAAAGGGTTAAAAAGTTTAAAGATATCTGAATGGTCGAGTGGTATCTTAATTTTCTTCCTAGTGCTGTGATAAAATATTCTGAGAAAAACAACTTAAAGAGAAAATGGTTTACTCAGATCCCAAGTCCAGCTTAGAGGTCATCATTACAGAGATGTCACAGTAGCAAGAACATGAAACAACTAGTCACATCCACAGTCAAGAGCAGAAAGGCAGTGAATACATGCATTCTCAGAAAGCAACTCACTCCTTTTTCTCATCCTAGTGTTAAGCTCGTGAAATGGTTCTGCAACCCACCTCATTCAACCCAATTAATAAAATCCCTCATGGGCATGCCACAGGACTGCTTAATTGAGACAATTTCTCACTGAGACAGTTCCTCTTGTGCACTATATACCACTGGTTCTTATCTGAGCCCTAAAGCATTACTATCATCCATTGGCCACTAGAGACTTATGGAAATAAGGCAATCAATATAGTCTTATCCCAATGTGAGCTCAGTGAGTCCCATTTACATCCTGTGCTATTCCCGCATTTCTGGAATACACAACAAGATTACTCAAACTCATAAGTTGGTGAAATTATGACACTGGTTCCTGGAACTATAGAGTGTAAGCCCTCATGCTAGATAAAAAGCAAGTAAAGAGCAATATAACTGTTTCTTTCCAGAAAAACAATGGCACAATTCCTCTGGCTCTTAAAATATTTCTATCCCTTCTTCCACAATGATCCCTGAGTCTCAGGTTCAGGGGGCATGCTATAAATGTATCAGTTGTAACTGGGCCCCACAGTTCTGTGTTTTGATTGGATAGAGTTTTTCTCTTACTTCTGTAAATCTAACTATTATTCTGTGGCTTGCTGTGTAGCTGTGTGGCTGGCCCCTAGAATCTCCCTCCTTTTCTGGCTCCTAGCTCTCCTTTCACACCTCCATCTCTTTCTGTATATACTCTCTGTCTCCCAGCCCCGCCTTGCTATTGGTCAGTTCTTCATTACACCATTAAGTGTTTTACACAGGCACAATAACACAACTTCACAGAGTTAAACAAATGCAACATAAACAAAAGTAACACACCTTAAAATAATATTCTACTACAAACATGAGCTGAACAGATACAACACCAATAGATATGCTATTGTGAACAGTGGACAGAGGAAAGCTCGTGAGGAATCAAACATGCACGTGTGCGTGTGCACACACACACACACACACACACACAAACACACACGCACACAAACAATGTAGTCAACACCACAGTTTGATCCTCCCATTCCAGTTCCCTCCCCTTACCCATTCATAACTATGTATTCTATTTCCACCTCCTAGAAAGACCCATCACTCATGCCAAGTCTGTGTGTGTCTTCTGTGGTTATATGGCTTGTAGTCTGCTTCTCGATGACTTAACATCTAATATCCACATATAAGTGAATACATACCATATTTGTCTTTCTGGGACTGGTTTATCAGAATGATTTTCTTAGCTATATCCATTTACTTACAAATTTTGCCATTTCATTTTAGTGAGATTGATTGATTGACTGATTTTTATTATCACCAGCTTAGTAATATCCCATTGTGAAGGTAACACATTTTCTTTATTCATTCATTCTTTTACAGGCATCTAGGGTTTTTTCTATGATTTTTGGCTATTATTAACAAAGCAGCAATGAACATGGTTTAGCAAGTGTCTTTGTAGTAGGATGAAGCATCCTTTGGGTATATGCCCAAGAGTGGTGTAGCTTGATTTTGAGGTAAATTGATTGCCAGCTTCCTGAGGAACTGCCACGCTGTTTCTTATAGTGACTGTACAAGATTGCACTCACACCAGCAATGGATGAGATTTCCCCTTACTCTACATTCTTGCCAGAATGAGCTATCATTTGTTTTGCTGAAATTGGCCAAGAATTGCTGAAATTCTGACAAGTGTAAGATGAAATCTAAAAGTAATTTTGATTTGCATTTCCCTGATGACTAAGGATGTTGAACATTTGTTTAAATGATCCTCAGACATTTGAATTTTCTATTTTGAGAATTTTCTGTTTATATCCATACTCATTTTTAATTGTGTTAATTGTTTCTTAATGTACAACTTTTAAAGGCTTTTTATATATTTTCGATATTAGCCCTATATCAAATGTGTAGTTGGTAAATAATATTTTTGCATTCTGTAGCTGCCACTTTCTCTTTGTCATCCATAAACTTTTAGAATTCATGAGGTCCCATTTATTAATTATTGATGCTAGGGTCCGTGTTAATGGTGTTCTCTTCAGAAAGTCTTTTCCTGTGCTAACATGTTCCAGTCTATTTCTCAGTTTCTCTTCTTTTAGATTCTTATGTTGAGGTCTTTGATCCATTTGGAGTTGAATTTTGTGCATGATGATAAGTATGAATCAATAGGAATTCTTCTACAAGCAGCTATTCAGTTTAACCAGCACCATTTGTTATTGTTTTTCCAGAATGTACTTTTTGGCTTCTTTATCAAAAATCAGATGTTTATAGATGGATTTATATCTGAGTCTTCAATTCTACTCTAGTGAACAACATGTCTGTTTTTTTCCCTCTACCAGGTTGATTTTATTATCATTTTTCTATAGTACAACTTGAAACTGGGGATAGTAATACATCCCATAGTGGCTTTATTATTCCGGATTGCTCTGGCTATCCTGCATTTTTGTATTTCCATGTGAGGCTGAAAATTGTCCTTTCAAGATCTATAAAGAATTGTGTTGGAGTTTTGGTGGGGATTGCAATTAAAGTGTAGATTGCTTTTATATATTTTGGATATTGGCCCTCTATTGCATGTGTAGTTAGAAAAGCATTTTCCCCTTTTGTAGCTGACACTTTGTCTACATGATAATGTCCTTTGTCATACACAACCTGTTAAGGTTCATGAGGTGCTATTTATTGTTGATATTAGTGCCTGTGCTAACATTGTTCTATTCAGAAAATCATTTGAATAGGCAGTTCTACTATATTAATCCCACCAATCCATGAGCATATCAGGTCTTTCCATCTTCTGATGACTTCTTTAAATTCTTTCCTCATTGCCTTAAAGTTTTTTTCATACAAGTCTTTCACTTTCTTGGTTAAAATTACACCATAATATTTTATACTATTTGGGGCTATAGTGAAAGGTGTTATGTCCAGGTTTTTTTTTTTCAGTTTGCTTGTCATTTGTATGTATGGGGGCTCTGATTTTTATGAATTAATGTTGTATCCATCTATTTTGCTGAACGTGACTATCACCTGTTTGTGTTTCCCTATGGAATTTTAGGGTCACTTATCATACTATCATATGATCTTCAAATAAAGATACTTTGACTTCCTCCTTTCCAAATTGTATCCCCTTGATCTCTTTCAGTTGTCTTATTGCTCTAGTTAACACTTCAAGTACTATATTGAATAGGCATTGAGTGAGTGTACAATATTCTCTTGTTCTTGATTTTAATGGAATTGCTTTGAGTTTCCCTCCATCTAAATTTATATTGGCTATGGACGTGCTGTAAACTGCCTTTATTATGTTTTGGTATTTACCGTGTATGCCTAGTTTCTCCTGGACTTTCTTCATGAAGGAGTGTTGGATTTTTTTCAAAGATCATTTTGTATCTAATGAGATGACCATGTGGGTTCATCTTTCAGTTTATTTATGTGGTGGATTATATTTATTGCTTTTCATATATTGAACCATCCCTACATTTCTGGAATGAAGCTTACTTGGACATGGTAATTGATCTTTTTTATGTGTTCTTGGATTTGGTGTCAAGCATTTTATTGAGAATCATTGCATCTATGTTCATAAGAGGAACTGGTTTGTAATTCTCTTTCTTTGTAGAATCTATATATGGTTTAAGCACCATGGTAAATGAGGCCTCATAAAAATAATTGGGTAATGTTCCTTCTGTTTCTAGTTTGGGGAATAATTTGAGGAGTATTGGCACTGTCTTTTCTTTGAAAGTCTCATAGAATTCTATGGTAAAGCTCTCTTGGCCTGTTCTTGCTTTTTGGCGGGGAGACCTAATTACTTCTTCTATTTCACTATGAGTTACAGATCTGCTTAAATTGCTGACCTGGTATTGATTTAACTTTTGGAAACAGTATGTGTCTAGAAAATTATTTATTTCTTTTAGATTTTTCAAATTGGTGGAGTACAGCTTTATAAACTATGTCCTTATGATTCTTTGGATTTCCTCAGTGTCTGTTATTATCTTCTTTTCATTTCTAATTTTGTTAATTTGGATCTTCTCACTGCCTTGTAGCAAATTCAAATAAGGATTTGTCTATCTTACTGATTTTCTCAAGCATTTGTTTTATTCTTTGTATTTTTTGTTTGTTTCTTCTCCATTATTGATTTCAGCCCTGAGTTTGATTACTTGCTGTCTACTACTTTTGGGTGTGCCTGCTTCTTTTTGTTCTAGAACTTGCAGTGTGTTGTTAAATTACTAACATTAAATCTCTTCAATTTTTTAATGTATGCACTCAGTGCTGTGAACTTGCCTCTTACAACTGCCTTCATTGTGTCCCATAATTTTGGGTATGTTTTAATTTTAATTCAATTCTAAACTCTTTTTAATTTCTTTCTTAATTTCAGTCTTGACCCAATTAAGTAGTGAATAATTCAGTTTGCATGAGTTTGTAAGCTTTCTGTTTTTTTTAAATACATATACCCAGATTTAATCTGTGGTGGTCAAATAGGATACAGAGTTTTACTTTAATTTTCTTGTATCTCTTGAGGATTGATTTCTATCCAAGTATTAATCAGTTTTGAAGAAAGTACCATGAGCTGCTGAGAAAAAATTGATATATATATTCTATATTTTCTTTTGTATTTAGGTAAAATTCTCTGTAATATGTTAAGTCATTTTGTTTTATGAGATCATTTATCATAAGCATTTCTCTGTGTAGTTTGTCTGGATGACCTGACTTGTCTGTTGGGGAGAATGGGCTATTGAAGTCACCCACTATGACTGTGTGAGGGTCAATATGTAATTTAAGCTGTAGTAGTGTTTCTTTTTTGAGCCTAGTTGCCCTTGTGTTTGATACATAGATATTAAGAATTGCAATATCTGTTCAGTGGATCTTACTTCAATAAATGTGCAGTGTCCTTCCCTGTCCCTTTTGATCACTTTTGGTTTGAAGTCTATTTTGACTACACCAGCTTGCTTCTTGGGCCCATTTTCATGGAGTAACTTTTTTCATCCTTTTACCCTGAGGTGGTATCTATTCTTGATGTTTGGGTGTGTTTGTTGGGTGTTGCAGAAGGATGAGTCTTGTGTTTGAATCCATTCTATTAGTATCTTTTTAATTGGGGAATGAAGACCACTGATGTTGAGAGCTATCAATGAGTAATATTTATTAATTCCCATTATTTTATTGTCGTAGTGTGGGTTTTTTTCCATTTCCTTTATATTTTCTGATCTGAGATTATTTATTCCTTCTGTTTTCTTGGGTGTGGTTTACCTGTTCTCCTTAAGTTTTTCTTCCAATACCTTCCATAGGCCTGGATTTATAGATAGATACTGCTTAATCTTGGTTTTAACATTAAATGCCTGTTTTATACATCTATTGTGAGTGAGAGTTTGGTTGGATACAGTAATCTGATTTGGCATCTGTGGTCTCTTGAAGTTTGTATAACATCTGTTCAGACCCTTCTGGTTTTTAGCATCTCTACTTAAAAATCAGGTGTTATTCTAATAGGCCTGCCTGTACATTTTACTTGCTCTTTTTCCCTTGAAACTTTTTATGTTCGTTCTTTGTTTTGTACATTTAATTTTGGTTATTTTGTTCCAGGGGACTTTCTTCTTTGGTCCAGTCTATTTGGTGTTATGTATGTTTCTTGTACCTTAATAGGCATCTCTTTCTTTAAGTTAAGGAGATTTTCTTACATGATTTTTATTGAAAACATTTTCTGTGTCTTTGACCTGGGTTTCTTCTACTTCCTCTGTTCCTATTATTCATAGATTTGATTTTTTCATGATGTCCCATACTTCCTGGATGTTTTGTGCCTTATTTTTGTTTTGTTTGTTTGTTTAACGTTTTCTTCCACTGGTGCATCCATTTCTTCTTTCTTCCACCTCCTGTATTCTGTTGCTGTAGTTTGCCTTTGAGGTTCCTGTATGACTTCCTAAATTTTTTATTTCCCTATTTTCCTCAGTTTGGGTTTTCTTTTGACTCTATTTCCTTTCACATCCTGAACTGTTTTCTTTAATTCATTCCACTGTTTGTGTTTTCACAGATTTCATTAATGGATTCATTCATATTCTTTTTAAAGACTTCTAACACATTTGTAACAGCTATTTTGTAGTCATTGTCTTGTGCTTCATTTGTATTTCATTTCTCAATGCCTACTATGCTTGAGTGGAGACATAATTGTCCAGGCTGTTATTGATTTGTTTCTATGCTGACCTCTAAGCAACCAGCTTCAGGCTGATTGTAATTCTAGGTAATGATACCTGGTCTTGTCTTTGTTGGTTCAGTGTTCTTTTCTTTGGTTCTCAGAAGAGTGTGGTGGTTGTGGGTGATCTGTTAGTAAATTCTTCTGAGATCCTGCCAGCTGTGGCCACTAAGAGTCCTGGGTTTAATGTGCTTCTGGTTTCTGGATGATGTCTAAGCTAAACTTTAAAGCTCATTTTTATCCTTGGATAAAAGCAAAGTCTGTGTAATTACAAAAGAGAGGACAGAGTAAAATAATAAGGTAAAAAAGTAAAGGAAATTAAAGAAATACATTTTACAAATATATATGACTATCTTAGCACACTTGACTGTTTATAAATTTTGCATTTCAATTTGATATGCTCTGCTTATCATACAATAACTAATTACTTTCACTCTTTCCTTCTATAATTGCTATTTTGTTCAATTAATCTGTATGCTTATACTTGCACTTGTTTATCACATAATTTTATTACAGCTTTATGTCAACTGATTTTACATTGTTAAGCAATTGCTATAATTGTTGATGCATATATTGCAGCAGAAAAAAACACGATAGACATTTCATACATGTGATATGTGAGAGTCAAAATTAAAGTATCTTGACAGAAACACTGGTGGTCTATAAATCCATTTCCTTTTAATTCATTTTGATATGACATTTTTACTGATGGTCTTTGTACTGATGTGTGACTTAAGCTCTTGCTCTCAATTAAATATGACAAGCAAGAAGAGTCTGACCAGAAGCAGAAATAGAATTATCTGAAAATAACTGGGATATGTAAAACCCATTGAACATGAACATGATTTTCCATCCCATAGTAAAGCCAAGCATTATTTGAGAAACTGGGGCTTTAAATATTTTGGTGTGAGCATTTTCCCTGTTCGTGGAGTGCATTAACATATTCATTTTCAAAAGTTCAAAAGGATACCCCAAAAGATATTTATTATTTAACAAAAGATATTATTTTCATCTTGCTACTCTATTGTTGCTAAGAAAATATAAGAAAATCGGTAATAAAGCTGGTAAGTAATAGGATGATTTCATTATTCCTATCATTAAGAAGATATTGAATTCTTTTTGTTTCCTGACTATGACAAAAGTTCAGAAAAAGTAGTAAGATGTGATCTTAACAGATTTATCTGTAAAGACAAATCCAAGTGGTATTATATACTAAATTGATTTCCATTAAAATTTCAGGTCCTGTACACAATATTGTACATAAATTTAATTTTAAAATTCATTTTATCAGGGCTAGAGAGATGACCCAGTGATTATGAGAACTCAAGACCTAATTTCAGTTCCCGAAACCTATGTTTGGCTGCTGAAAACAGCCTCTCATCCCATATAGAGTAGATCAAAAGCCCTGTTCCACTCTCCTCAAGCACTATACTTACATCCTCATACCCACAAGCAGACATACATGTGCACACATCAATGAAGACAAAAATAAGATTTTTTTTAAACTTCAGTTTCACCCCTCATGTTTTAGCAAAAATGTATATGATGACTAAAGAGAGACTGTAAAAAATAATAGTAAAGTAAATTATCAAGAAAGGAATATTTATAACAAGCATTTAGTGTAGGTAATATGTTACCTATTCATCCTGGACTGTGTAACAATAGGCCATATACTTTTAAAAAATTTTTTTTTTTTACTTTTATTTTGCAATACAATTCAGTTCTACATATCAGCCACGGATTCCCTTGTTCTCCCCCCTCCTGCCCACCTCACCTTCCCCCCAGCCCACCCCCCATTCCCACCTCCTCCAGGGCAAAGCCTTCCCGGCGGACTGAGATCAACCTGGAAGACTCAGTCCAGGTAGATCTAGTTCGCTCCTCCCAGGCCGAGCCAAGCGATCCTGCATAGGCCCCAGGTTTCAAACAGCCAACTCATGCAATGAGCACAGGACCCAGTCCCCCTGCCTGGATGCCTCCCAAACAGATCAAGCCAATCAACTGTCTCACCCATTCAGAGGGCCTGATCCAGTTGGGGACCCCTCAGCCATTGGTTCATAGTTAATGTGTTTCCATTCGTTTGGCTATTTGTCCCTATGCTTTATCCAACCTTGATCTCAACACTTCTTGCTCATATAAACCCTCCTCTTTCTTGCTAATTGGACTCAGCAAAGGCTAAATCCACCACACAGCAGTGTAATGTGCTGCTTGTGGACACCTCATTCCTACCATACTGCAGGTCAAACCTGCTATATAGTAGCTCAAGCATGCAGGCTGAGGCTAACTTGAGAGAGATGACTAGGAAGCTGTTTTAGCTCTGTTTAGAATCGTCTTTCTCAGGTTTTAGTTGGAAACTCTTGCCAACCTGTTGGGTGCCATTTGTAGTTAGAGTTTTCTCCAGCCATGCCTGGCCCACAGTCAGGACAAATCTCTCTCACCCACCAGTCCCACAGCTGCTCAGACCCAACCAAGTAAACACAGAGACTTATATTGCTTACAAACTGTATGGCTGTGGCAGGCTTCTTGCCAACTGTTCTTATAGCTTAAATTAACCCATTTCTATTAATCTACAAGTTGCCACATGTCTTGTGGCTTACTGGTATCTTAACATGTTGCTTCTCATCATGGTGGCTGGCGGCGTCTCTCTGCCTTAGCCTTTCACTTCCCAGAATTTTCCTCTCTCCTTGTCCCACCTATACTTCCTGCCTGGCTACTGGCCAATCAGTGTTTTATTTATTAACCAATTAGAACAACACATTTAACATACAGAACATCCCACTGCAATTCTCTTTGAAACACAGTGGAAGACCATTATATAATAATCTCAACCAATCAAAATACAGTTTTAGAGCACAGTTACAATGGATGCATTTATAAAACTCCTGCAACTAATGCTCTGGGAACATCGTAGCAAAGAGGACATAAAGACAGTACTAACCACAGGATTGGAGAATTTGCTGTGAGGCAGTATCTCCTAGTAATGCCAGAAGCTACACTCATAAAGCCTTGTGAGCATGACTGCTTATAAAATGAGCTGTACAAGGAAAACACCAATGACCATGCCAAAGTAGACTGTATTAAAGCAAGCCATGAAAACTCAAGCCTACACAAAGAACTACAGGGAACTAAGGAGTACTGAGAAGTAGAGAAACAGTCTTCCCAGGAAAAGCATACCAATTGGTTATCTGTAGCTGAATCTTAAAGGGTCTTATTAATAAAAACAAACCTGGGGCCAGGTATTGGGATGAATGCTGGAAGATCAGAGAAGCAGAACAAGCCACAGTCACCTCACCTTGCCAATTCTCCAGCTGATCCTTTTTCCTCAGACTGGAAGCCTCTCAGTCCTTATCCAGAATGAATCTCAGCTGAACTGCTTCTCGAAAGCCTGAAAGCTTAACCAGCTCTAGTTCCTGGTCCTCATGCCTTAAATACCTTTCTGCTTCCTGCTATCACTTCCCGGGATTAAAAGCTCTTGCTACCATGCCTGGCTGTTTCCAGTGTGGCCTTGAACTCACAGAGATCCAGGCGGATCTCAGCTTCTAGAATGCTAGGATTAAAGGTGTGTGTGCCGACATTTTCTGGCCTCTATATCTAGTGGCTGTTCTGTTCTCTGACCCCAGATAAGTTTATTAGGGTGCACAATATTTTGGGGAACACAATATCACCACAGTTACCCAATACTAAATACTTAGCCCTGAAATCATACATGCAGCTAGATTATAAAGACTGAGCATGTTATATTTAGAATATATAACCTGAATGTCATGATTAGATATTATTATGAAAACAATATACTATTCATGTGTTTTCACACAGTCCAATTAAACTAAAACCAAAATAAAAGTTATCATAAATTTCTTACCCACAAGCATGGGAATCTTAGACTCTAACTCATGCATGTATCCTGCCTTGATAATATTCTGAAGTACTTCACACTTAGTTGTATTCCTGTATGGGTAATGAAATCATGTTATAGAACTTTTTGATGACTATCACTCACAGCAAAGAGAATAATCTAAAATAGAAAAAAAGTATAATTCACTCTCTTACAGAAGTATATTAAAACCAATTTATTCATCTATGTTTAATTTATTCTGAAGAAATCCCTGACAATATCACCAGGTGTGGATTAATTGTTAATTTATTAGAAAGAAAAAATAACTGATTAGAACCATTTGCTGAGACAAATGTGTTACAGGAAAATGAAAAGTAAGGAAAGTCTTGAAGATAATTTCTTTTGAGGCTTTTAGTAGTGAGAAGAAAAAAAATATCTGAAACAAAAGCTGATTGGTCTTTTCTCTACTGCATTCTATTCTGGTACCTCTCTTGTGGTCTTGGAATTTGAGGCAAAATTTTGGATGAGTAGTAGAGGAAAAAGGCAGAACTAGTAGAGTCTGAGGATTTGCCCACATTTCTGTGCCTAAATGAGCACATGGAGATTAAATGACAACACTCTATGTCCTTTCGATCACTGTATTTTTTTTTTATTCAAGGTCTGTCCTTGAGCCTGAGGGTTTGATTACCTCAGCTGTGGTACAACTCAGAAAACCTGAGTTTTCCTTCTGCCACTGCACCCTCAAAACTGGAGCTAAAGACCCACAGGAATGCCCAGGCTGATATATGAGGACTTGGATCTGAACTTTTGACCTCATGATTGAGCAGCAAGTGCTCCTAACCCCTTAGTTATCTCTTCAATTCCAGATTTACTCTAACTGAAAATTACAATACGTCTCAGAATAATGAGCTGTAAATGCATAGGTTTTAGTTCACGTGGGGATGAAGAGAACTCAATTTTCCTGAGCTGTATTTCAAATGTAATTATTTCACAGGAATATGCATGGGAATTAAGATTAATGAGTAAGGACCAGTTAACATTAGGATAAAATTCCAGAGAAAGTATTGCATATTCTTTTTCATGAATTAAATTTGTGTCCCCTCTATCACAAACATTATTATCTTGGTTTTTCTTAGTTGTAACTACTTTTATGAACTGGAGGACTGTTGATTAAATCTGTTGCTTTTCAACTTGCCACTCTCTGACATTCAATATACACAATGAATTTCAAGGTAACCTTTAAAATGTCCCCCAAGGGAGAAATTAAATATTGTTTCCTATCTAAATCGAGAATTCATTCATTGGTATACTTACCCTCAAAGTAAGCCTTGAAAATACAATCATGATATCAACTAGAATGCATGTTTTAATTTCATAAAATTAATAAGATCCTGGAGTCCCAAAATACACTACAAAAATAATCAGTAATAAAGTCTTTCATCATACGCTCAAGGTATAACCAATTGCCTTAGTGTTTTCACAACAGTTTTTAGTTTTATTGCTGAAAGTTATACATCACAGAGAACTAGCAAACTTTTGCCAAACCAAGATTATTGGTCATTTTATATTCAAAATGGAAAAATATAGGCCAAATGACAGTATGGATTCAAGAAATCATAATTGATGATCAACATAAGCAATGGTTATTGATGTAGAATAATTTTTTGACGTGTATGTGCCAGTTTTGGCTATCTTTGGATGCCAAGCAAATGCTAATGCCTTGTCCTAAAACTTTTGAATCTTCCAAACTGTGATAAATAAATTTTTACTCTTTTTAATTTATGCAGCCTGAAATATTCTGTTAGTGCAACACAAAAAGTTGTGGTGATATATTGTGTACCCTAATAAAATTTGCTTGAAGATCAGAGAACAGAACAAGCCACTAGATTAAATATAGAGGCCAGTCAGTGGTGGCATACACCTTTAATCCTAGCACTTGTGAGGCAGAGATCCATCTGGGTCTCTGTGATTTCAAAGCCACCCTGGATTACATGACATTGACTCAGTCTAGGAAAGAAACAGAGCCAGACAGTGGTGGAACACACCTTTAATCCCAGCACTTGAGATCTCATGCCTTTGCTTGGGAAGCACACATGCCTTTACTCCCAGCACTAGAGAGATTGAGAAAGGTATACAAGGTATGAGGAGACAGGAACTAAAGCCTTTTCGGGTAAGGAAGTTCATTCAGCTAGAGGCCTTTTGGCTGAAGCTCTTGCTCAGGCTGAGGAGTTGGTGATGTAAGAGGTGGTGGCTGTGGCTTGCTCTGCTTCTTTGATCTTTGTGCTTTCACCCCAATATCTGGTTCTGGGTTTCTTATTATAAGACCATTTTAGCAATTCAAGTTACAAAAAGTACTAAGATAGCACATTGCATTAGCATGCAATTTACCAAATTCCTTAAATGCAAATGCTGTGTGCATCCTAATGAGAAGTACATGCAGCATGGATGTTGGTAAGTGGAGAAGGTAAACCTAAAACATCAGGAAGAAAGTTACATCAATATGGACTGCCATAATTTGGAGTAAAATTTCAAGATAAAATTTGAAAATAGAAAAAATAATGCATTTATATTTGAGAGTCATAACAACTTTGTCAAATTTTAAGGGTGGGCTGTTTGAATACCTACACTGAGATGCTCTGGTGTGTCTAGTGGATCAATACAGGATCTAAAAGTAAATTTTTATGAGCCATCAGCAGATCTGGGAACCTTTATAAAGAAAGTGAAGGAAACAATCTTAAGCAAAGTCACAACTTTGTCATGGTAAAAAAGTACGTTTCTGTGAAAAAGACAGTGCATTTAGCAATTTAGTCTGTTACCTTACCTAGTGTTATAATAGCCTAAATTATTGGGAAAGGAGATACTGAGAAATAAGATTGTCGGTAAATTTAAAAACAATATGTCACTAAATAAAATATATAATAAAATAGAAATTGTAAACTGGCAACTTTCAAGGCAAACATAGACAACATATATACTTAGTTTGGTCCACACCTGATTTTAGAAACTGATTAGATATACCAAGGGGAGGATCATGGTTGGTTGTAGAAAAATTTTCTATCTTGACAAAGGTGGTGGTTTTAGTACTCTATATATGTGATAAAACTACATCAAATTAAATAGAAATACACAAGAAGTGAATGAATGCTTTCAAAGTTTGTATTTTATAAATAAGCTTGTAAATTTAACCAGTAGAAACAATCTGACTTTAAAATTTATATTATGATTATGCAAAATGTTAACATTCCAGGATTCTTTCATGCCCCTACATAACGTTCCATTTAATTATAATTATTTTAAGAAATATAAAGTTAAATATCATGCTTTAGGAAAAAAAGTAATTGAAACAGAATTTATTTATTATCTCTAGGTTTCTGGTCATTTAATTTTGTTATATGGGCATCCAAGATCCCACCAAAGCTGCCCAATGAGAATTGAACAATGCATTGTTTCTCAGTGTATTTGAAATACTTTTCATGTTGCTGTAACAGAATAACTGATAGTAGTTAAAGTGAGTATTTATTTTGACTCACAGATTAATGAGGTAGCAGAAACACAAGGCAGTTGGCACATTGGTTCTGTAATAAGGAAGAAGAGAGAAATGAGTGTTGGTATGTCTTTCCTTCTTTTTATTTGCCACAGGATTCCAGCCCATGGAGTATTACCATATATTTGTAATGAATCTTCTCTCCTCAATTAACCTTCTAGAGACATACCCACAGATATGACCATAGTTTTATTTACATGGTGATTTGAAGTCCTATCAAATTGACAATGAATTTTAACCTTCACAGGGCAGCGGGGGGGGGGCATTTTTGCTACTATTGAATGCCTGAGAGTTGAATAAATCAGCAGAAAAACAAAAGAAATATACAAAAATCAACTTTTAAATTCAAATTTCACTATGCTGGGAGAAAGTTGGTCATATATTTATTGATCTAATCTATTCCCCTCCTAATGACCAGATAATAGCCATCTCAAACTTGAAACAAAGATTCAAGTACCATATAGAGAAGCAAATATGAAACGAAAATAATAAACTTCAAACAGCCCACTGTTTATTATTGACCTCTTCAGGATTATACAAAGAAAGTTCATCAGTGGCCTGCTATTTTTTGTTATTGTCTCGTTGTATGTATCAATGCATGTATCAATGAAGTCTAAATATGGATTATGTTCCCCTTTTTATCTAATAAATTTTAATCCCCTGCCTTTTAAACAAATGACATGGTGTTATGAATAGTTCTTTCAGCCAGACAGTGGTGGTGCACATCATTAAATCCCAGCACTCGGGAGACAGAGGTGGGTGGATCTCTATGAGTTCGAGGCCAGCCTGGTCTACAAAGAGAGTTCCAGGACAAGAAAGCCAGGGCTACACAGAGGGACCCTGTCTCGAAAAATTAAAAAACAAAAAGAATAGTTCGTTGTTCTTTCTATTTTTAAGTAATGAATTGAATCTTTTTATCTTTTTATATTATATTATGTATTTGTGTGTATGGGTATATTAGTGTGTTACAGACTCTATGTGGAGGTAAGACTACAAACTATGGGAGTTTGTTCTCTTCTTCCACCATGTAAGTTCCAGGGATGGAACTCAATCTCGGGAGCAGGCACCATTACCCAGGGTGCCCCCTTGTTGCCTGCAAGAAAAAGTCTTCATATAGCTTGGAAAACCACAAGCCATATACAGTGGAAGGGTTCTTCATCAAAGGATGTTTTTAATGTAAAGACAAAGGAAGATTTTTAGATCCCCAAAATCCTTATTCATCAATGAGATAAAGAAAAAACCCACCTTAAAATTTCCAATTCCATTTACCAGGAAGAAGAAAATCTTACATATTATAGAGGAGATTTAAAAGAAAATGAATGTATTCAAAACATTTATTTATGAACTGTGATATAGCAGGCCCTATTCTAGAGCACTGTCAAAAACTCAGATGACAAAACAGACAATGTTACTTCCTCATCTGTTTCTTACAGTTTGATGTGTATGTGTCTAAAAAGAAGATGGACAATTAATGAACAAATAGGTAAGGTGCAGAACACGTTAAATCATGATAAAGGTTTTTAAGTTGTTTTTTTTTTAATTCTGAAGGAGATAGGGTATATTTATAAAAATGAAAAAGATGAAGGCAGGTTTACATTAAATGTAGGCTGCCTCAGTATTTCTGACAGGATAGGCATTTCATATTAAAGCAATATTTGTGTAAAAAAGATAAGCGAGTGAGACAGGATCCGTTCATGGGGAAATGACATTTCTGATGGTCTTGATTTTCCAGATTATTTTCCATTTCTGCATCTTTCGCCTTCTAAAGTGAACTTTATTATCAGCTTGACAATTTCTAAATTTACCAAATGTGGAATTTTGAGATGTGTTGAATCTATAGATCAATTTGGCAATAGTTACAATTTTAAAACTATGAAATCTTCCTACAAGCAAACACTAGCTAACTAAAACTCATGTTTCTTTTCATTTTTTAGAAAATTAAACCGTATTTTTGTGTGTAGAATTTTGTATTTTTCCTGAATCTCTCAACAACATTGTTATTTATGTAAATATAAATAGTTTATCCTCTTTTATGAGTTCAAAAGTAAAGTAACTTACCCCATTTCTTAACATTTTTCTAGTAAAAGTTTATTTTTATTATGATTTTTATACAGTTATTTGACATTTTCATGCATGCATAAAATACATTCAGTTTATTGCAACTCTCTGCCCTCTGTAATCTCCCATTACTCCTAACATCCTCTCTCCCTACAAGTACTGTTCCCTTCCATGACTTGTTCGAAAACCACTGAGTTTAGTCATATCAAATGTAAGAATAAATAATTTGAGGTTTTATCTTCCAATTTCTACAATTTTAATTTAGTTTCCATGCCAAATTTCCCTGAATAAAAACTAACTACAGCAAAGAATTGAAGTGAAGAGAGCAAATAACCTCATTTTAGTGGGAAAGTTTTCAGTGGTCCTTATGAAACAATCAGAGATCATCACTATCAACTTACAGAATTTTCCTGTGATTCCTAGTGTGTCTATGTATTTGTCACTGGACAGTTCAGTATTATATCACATGCTTTTTTTTTAGCATGATTTGAAATAATTATGTAGGGTAACTCTGTTTTAATTCTGAGCTGTATTTTTTTTTTAATTAGCTACTAATCAGTGGGTTTTCAATAGCACTTTTTTTTCATACATTTTTAGTTTGGTCAAAACTCCCCATCTCCATCAACCCCTTTGGCTATCTTTGCTTAATCCTTTAATTTTCACTTCATCCCTTCTGTCTTTTCAAATTCATTTTTAAATGTTGTGACATAGAAAACTTTGTATGTCCTTTCTCTTCTTAGTCCCCCCACATAGTCCTTCATCCCCTCACTTCCACTCACACCCTTCCTGTTTAAGCCATTCTACCCCAGTATTATACCTACCTACTTTAGTTTACCTATAATCTACTAAGTCTCTTCCTCACACACATAAATAAGTGTTTCTACCTTTCTAGCTTCTTTGAACTCTCATTTATTTAAAACATTGTTTTTCCTTCTTCTTACATGTGCTTTTATTATAGCTTATGTGTTGATATATTGCAATCTCATTCCATGATATTAGAAAATATGTTTCTCTTATTCCAAATATTTTTTTATTCATTTCAGCCTTGGTGTTATATGTCTACCATAGGAGAAGTTCCATTGAACCATGAGAATGCGTATTCCAATTTAGTGGGGAAACCATCTTATAAAACTCTAACAAATCAAATTATTTTATAGTAATATATGCAGGTGTGTGTATTATTTTCTGTTTCCAGGCTAGCAAGATGGGATAGGTAAAGGCACTTGCCAACAAACCTGAAAACTTGAGCTTCATTTGTGGAACCTGATAGAAGAGAGAGAGACTCCAAAGAGCCATCCTTTGTCTGCCACATATAGAAAATGACACATGTGTGTAGCCATAAGTTTTCCTGGTCCCTCCCAGATCACAGCCACTCAGACCCAAATAAACACACAGAGGTTTATATTAATTAAAACTCCTTGGCCATTAGCTCAGGCCTACCATTGACTAGCTCTTATCTTTAATCTAACCAATAATTTTTATTTATGTTTAGCCATGTGGCTTGGTACCTTTCCTGAGTTCTGCCTTCACATCTTGCTTCCTCTGTGTCTGGCTGGTGACTCCTTACTCAGCCTTCTTGTTCCCAGCATTCTCCTCTCTCTTTATCCCCCCTGTACTGTACTTCCTGCCTGGCTACTGGCCAATCAGCATTTTAATTATCAACCAAATCAGAGCAACACATTCACAGCATATAGAGCGATAACCACAGTATCAGAAAGAGATCAATTTATAATCAACCTGTTTTAAATAAAAATAAACATTCATAAACTCTATGTTGGGAATTTGGGTGTAGCTTCTCATATTACTTCTTGTTGGATGAGGACACTGGCAATCTAATGGGGATCTTGAGAAAATTAAGAATATGGTCAAGTCCTGACTGTAATAGTCTGTGAGCCTGCATTGTCTGAGCCAGTTGCCTTGAAACCTTTCTGGATGTTGGATGATCTAGGCCATGGTGTCATTGGAGACCTTCAGGAGGTATTGGCTGGTCAAACATGATGTATCTTAACCTAGAACAAAACCATAGCCTCTTGTTTCCTGTGGAAACAAAAACAGAACCTCATTTCCAAAGCAACATATCCTTAGATGCCAATTTTGAAGTCAAGGTACCTTTAAAATATACATATTGGTTTAACTGAGCAGCCTTTACAATCAACTGTCTTTCTGAAGTTAAAAATCCCAAAGATAACACAATTCAGATTATCTGTATAATATTCATCTGTACATGGATTATTTTTTATATTACCTTTACTTTCTCTTTAAAGACTTTATTTTTTCAAACGATCTATTTTTTATACAACTGAATATATTACTTTTTTTTCTCTTCCAAGCCTACATACATTTTACACACACTGTAAACTGTTTAGAGGTTTATCCCATCTGAATCTGTCTTATTGTGAATCTATTGCTTCAGACTGCAGCATTTTCTGCCCACCTCATCTTCCCAACATGGCAGTGGTATGTTTACCATCAGCTTTGGGTCTGGGAGCCATGTGTACCATCAACTCTCAGAAGTAGTGGATCTATGCTTCTATCAAAGCAGTGTGTAGCTCAGAAACCTCTTTTTTTTGTACTAGCAAAGACTAAATCCACCACACAGCATAATGTGTGGCTTGCAGACACCTCATTCCTGCCATGCATGTGGTCAAGCCCACATACCACGAACCCACCGTAGAGTAGCTCAAGCACACAGGCTGTGGCTAACTTGAGAGAGACAACTAGGAAGCTGGCTTTAGCTCCATTTTAGAATCTTTTTTTTTTTTAAAGCTTTCTCAGGTTTTAGGTGGAAACTCTTGCCCCATGTTGGGCACCATTTATAGCTGGAGTTTTCTCCAGTTCTGCCTGGGCCCACAGCTTCTCAGACCCAAATAAACACACAGAGGTTTATATTAATTAAAAGTGTATGGCCTAATGGCTCAGGCTTCTTGCTAACTAGATCTTACATCTTAAATTAACCCATAATTTTTATTTATATTTAGCCATGTGGCTTGATACCTTTTCCCAGTTCCTACTTCACATCTTGCTTCCTTTGTGTCTGGCTGGCAACTCCTGATGCAGCCTTCCTGTTCCCAGCATTCTCCTCTCGCTTTATCCCCCCTATACCATACTTCCTGCCTGGCTACTGGCCAATCAGCATTTTATTTATCAACCAAATCAGAGCAACACATTCACAGCACACAGAGAAATATCCACAGCACATGTGCACCCCCCAACACACTGATGTTTTCTTTTTCCCTGGTATTTATTTTACATAATTTTAACATTTGACAATATCTATTATTATTGAGGTATATTTTCCTTTTAATTCTGTCAACATAAGCTTCATGTATATCTTGGCTCTTGCTAGTAGGTGTGTATATGTCTATTATTATATTTTTGTCAAATATAATCATTGATTTGGTCAATATATTAGGGGTATTTTGTATGACATTAACTCAAGTATTTCAAATTTTTATGATTAACACTTACATAGTATTTATTACTCAAATGAAATTATTGACAAATTTATTTCTTTCAATGTAAAAGAATTTTCCCACTATATTATTTGACTGAATTTAATTTGTTTCTATCAATATCTACATTTTGGAACAAATGCTATACTTATAATTAGTATAATTATAAAGTAAAGGTATAACATATTTTCTTTTCTCATTCCTGTATTCATTGTAGTTTGCATTATGTTTTTTCTCATTTACCTTTTAATTATTTTGTTTTTCTCTAATATGTGCATTTTAAGTTATATTCTAAGTATTTTTTCCAAGGATTAACAATTTTCACCTTCACTTATGAAAATATTATTTGGAATAATGCTACTATGATGTTCCTAGTATATATATATATGTGTGTGTGTGTGTGTATGTGTGTGTGTATGCATATAACATATATTGTACATACTGTCATTTTTATCACTTCTACACTTATTTTAATAGCAGCTTACTTCTTTACACATTATAATGTCATTAATTCTACAATGTTTATTTTGTCAAATTGTTTATTTGAAGCATGTAAATGTTACAAACAAAACACATTTATACTACTTCATATAAATCTATATAACTTCACTTTCTTCTGTCTTCACTTTTGGCTAAAGAACTTCATTTAATGTGTCTTATAAAGTATCTCAGTTATTGACAAACATAATATTTGTTATTTGTAACTATCCTAATTTTATATAAAAAGAAAGTTTATATGAATGCAAAATATTAATTTCTTCAGTAGTTTGCATATATCATGCCATTGCTTTAGTTTCCATGATTTCTGATTAGAAAAACCTGCTAATAAATTGAGGAACCACTTCATGCAATAGTTTTTAACTCTCTTATTTCAAGGTTTTGGTCTATGACTTTTATTAACTTTCCTATGGTGTGTGGAATTTGAATTTTGAGTACTTGGACATCCTCAACATTGAGTGAGTAACTGAAATGTGTCATAAAATTTATGTTTTAAAAGTCATCCATTAATTTTATGTCATTTGTAATTTATCTTTCTGTTGGTTTTTTATCTGCAGTACAGAGGCTACACCTGATCCTACTGCTGCCTTAGCTGCTGACTGGGCCTCCCAGAGCTGTGGCTGCCTTGCTGCTGAGGCTGTGGACTGAGGGAGAATTCCAGTCTCACTGCTGCCACCTCAGCCGCCTTCACTAGGGAGGCAAATACTGTTTTAACTAAATCTGTATCTGTTTATTTTACCAGATGCTGGGATGAGAATTTGCTAGCTCAGAGAGGCAGAGAAAGCATCTGGCTGACCTTCCTCCTCTGTCATCTCAGAAAGTGAGTTTTCCTATACCATCTGAAACAAAAACTCCAACCAGATGTCCCTCCCTTCTTCCTGCACCACTTTCTCTCCAACCTCCTAACTGCCTCATACTCTCTATGGTTACTTCCAGTAAACTGGTGGCTGGCTCAGCCTCTTCACTTACGTTTGATTTTATTTAAATAGTGCAATCTGAGTGGTCACAATGTGATCAAATGTCATACAACATTTTTTCCTTCATAAAAATTTTATTTCAGGACATTAACTTGAGATTCAACTCATTTGTCTTTTCTTTTTTTTAATTTTCACTTTGCTTCTTAGATTGCATTAAGGTTCATGTTTGAAGATTCTCCCTCATTTATTATTTTCCTTGAAGTCCACCTACTGAATTTATTTCAACCTCAGAATTTCTATATGATTCTTTCATTTATAGTGTATAAATCTTTATTGGTATTCTATTTTGTAGCACCTTGCTCTCATAATTTCCTCAAATTCCTAAGTCTTGTATTATCTTTGTTCTTTGAAGTTGTTTTTAATATCCTGTACAAATTTTCAGCTCGTTCTAAAATCTTGGGATGCTAAGATACTTTATTGTGTTAAATGTTTCTTCACATTTTGTTTGAAATTGGACATTTTAGATACCTTATTGTAACATATTTATTATCAGATTATTCCAACTTCAAATAACTTGTTATTAGTGGTTAAATGTTATTGTTGTAATAATATTTGTTGGGGGCTTATTTGATTAATCTCCATGTACTGATTATGTATTCCTGAAAATGTTTAGCCATTGAGTGCTCTAGTAGTATTTTCTAAGTTCTTATTTTATTGGTTAATCTGCTTCTATATGTTATAATATTTATTGGTCTGCCACTGATTTTCTTCAATAACTTCTTATATCCTACACCTTTCCCCCAGTGGTATATATGTACAAAAGTGCAGTTTCAAACATGAGACACTTGGACAAAGAGCCTTAGATTTCCGTTGCTCTTTTGCTGGATTGTATGTGTGACTAACCAGGACTTTCGATTTCTGCATCGTCTTTAGGTAAGTATATGGCCTTCTACAGCAGTGAATCCTGACAGTAATACATTCTAAAACTCTGTATTATCATTCAGTATTCCAATGTACTCTTAAATGTCAGACCAGCCTCTTATCTCTTTCATTTTAAACTACTGTATTTGGTACTAAAATGATTTAGTTTGCTATTGTTTAAGTAACTGAGTCAATCATGATTGTTACTGAATTTGAAAAATAGTGATTTTCCGAGAACTTGCAAGTTTTAGTAAATTATTAAGTACCCTCTATGGATGATGGTTTTAATAGAGGTACAAAATTAGCCAGGTCTCTCCACTGTCATTATTTTTGCCAGATATTGTCTATGGTATCATTAAGCATGGTGTGAGAAGGGGTCACAAATAAAACTGTCAACAATGCTACTGTCTCGAATGACATTCGTTTCTCTTGTATACATTATTTTCAAGTTGTTTGATTGTTTTTGTTTACTTACTAGACTTGTGAGATTTTAAAATTTATTTTATCTGATTTTCATTATTTTGCAGAGAATAAAGAATGCCAAAAGCCTTTCTCTGTCTTAGAAGTTTATTCCTAAAGGAATTTTTTAATTGAGCAAATTGTTTAAGGACCATTTTTCAGTTCTGAGATATTACATTTTTGGCATAAAATATTATATAAAATATCTTTATCTGTAAAAATCTCTTTCATATATTCATGAGACTTGTTATTTATATTAATATGGCTAAAATTATATATATTTTGATTTTTGTTGAATAATTGAGTCAAACATGATAGAAGTCAAATTTTATGAATCAGAAGTACTTTTAACATAACAGTCAGACCTGATTTCCACTTCCATGTTAAGTTATTTCAGACTA
Organism: Peromyscus eremicus; assembly: GCF_949786415.1. Taxonomy (NCBI): domain Eukaryota; kingdom Metazoa; phylum Chordata; class Mammalia; order Rodentia; family Cricetidae; genus Peromyscus; species Peromyscus eremicus. The sequence goes on from NC_081439.1 coordinate 107,348,787, forward strand.
TTGAGAGAACAATCTTCTTACAATTCAGTTTAATTAGATTTTTAGTTTCCCTATGTATATACAGACGAGCCCTGACATATTGAATAAACTAGTGATTCCACATGATGCTAGATATTGAATCATAAGAATAACTTTTTGAACATTACTAGATTAAAAAAATTATACATGATGGACTTCCAAAGACCACAGAAGGCCGCAGCCAATTAAATGTCCTCACTTTCAAAATGTCTTTTACTTCTATATATAGTATAGAGAGTTCATATTGATTTGTGGTTAAGGTAAATGTACGAGATTTATCTAGTCACAACCAGCAGAGAAAACTAAAAGGAAAGAAAGAAAGAAAATAGCAAAGTTATACTTTTTTTTCAACATTAACCATTTGTTAAATAGTAAATTTTAAATATGACACCATAGTTTTTTTTTTAATTTCATTCAATGTTATATGTAGCAAATCAGTAATGAGCCCTAGCATAGACCAATTACATATGCTACAACTTACATTTTTCTGATCTCAATTCTCAGAAGGATATGTATGTAGATATAGATACAGAGAAGATATCAGTTAATTCATAGCTTTCTTTTCTAATGTCACAAATACAATGAGGCTTCTGACTTAGCAGAATGGAATCCTTAAAACATGAGTGAATCAAATCAAATCAGAATCCAGTATTATCAACATCACCATAAGAACATGTGCACAGACGGTCATATGAATATTGAACAGATACAGGACAAAAATTATATTTGGGGGTTGCTGGAGTAGATGACAATATTGTCTAAATAGGACTAAATACTTTAAACATGCTGATAATTAGCTTTCCCCTAAACCATTTTAAACACCATATATTCTGTTCAGAGAATTTTGATGGCTAATGGACATTTTGTTGGAAAATTAGTGTGCATCTGTGCATGTATTATTGAGTATGTATAATGGTCCTTATACTATAGTGACTTTAGTCCAGTCAGCTAGTAATCCACTCAGGAGTTTATGTGATTCTCCTCCACTGAACTATATGACCTACTTTAGAGCTTGACCAGTAACTCACCTGCTTTCATAAGAGACAGTGAATTTGCACAATTTCCTCAGTACTGCATTTCTTTAGGATTCTTGTTAGGTCAATATTATAATTTTTCTATGCATTCCGTAAAGTAAAGATATCAAAAAAGGAAAAACAAAAAAACTCTTGTTTCTTATTCCATTCAAGGAACAAAAATTTATTTTTTTCTTCTTTTAATCATTTATATTATTTTAATATTTGTGTGTACTTGCTTATTCAAACTATTTTATCTTTTGAGTCAATATATATCATGACTATAGCCAAAAGAAAATTATTACTATACTAACTATACTAAACCATTGTTGTGATAGTTGAGAAAATAAGCAAATAATTTTCCCTTGATAAACCAGTAGCTTATATCTATGGATGATATTTGTATATGCTATATAAACTAAAGCATCCAAAGGAATTTAGAAATACCAACAGAGTCCACCTACAATTGCTATATAATTGATGATTGAAGATGATTGATTCAGAGGTACAACAAAAGTATTAAGGTGATATGAGAGTAAAACTCAGTAATATAATTTCCATTGGACTAAAAAATGTATATTCTTGGCTCTTCATTATTTAGAAAATATTTACTCAACTCTCATTTTATTTCTATGCACAATGCAAAGTTGTACCCTGTCCTCATAAAGCCCAGTTTCTTCAATGTATTGTACAGTCCTCATAAAGCCCAGTTTCTTTAATTTACTGTACAGTATAGTGACTATAGATAATGACAGATTATAGAATGTTTCAATAGCCTGGGAAAAATATATTTAATGCTCTTACCATAAATTTTGATAAGTATTTGAGAAGGGGTGGTATATGTGTGTTTATAAAATCATTTGTAGATCATTGCATGTTGTCTTGACATATCACATTGTAACTCATAAACACATACATATCTTATGTGTTAGTCTCAAATTATTAAAATTCAGCCTCTTACTACACTTGAAGCAATCAGAGTACCTCACATGTTCTTTGTCAGAGGTGAGAGACAGCCTTGAAAACACAGTGAATAGATTTGACTGCAAATATCCCTGAAAAGAAGTTAGATGGCACTGATCATTCAAAAGTGATTTTAAAAGCAGTTGAACAAACTTTCCTGAAATTCCATATGGATGATCCCTGAAAAAAATCCACCCAACTGTGTTCTTGAAATTCCAAGATGTAGTTGTACATCTTTTAATCAGATCCTTGACTTTCTGAGACACTAAACAATAAATCTAGGTACACACCCACTGCTCCTTGGACCCAAGAAGCATGGAAGTAGATCCAAAAACCTGTCTCTAGGATATACTAGAAAATGAACTATGCAATCCTTAGAAATTGTCATGTATTTTTCTACACCCATGAAGTGGATCTGGCCCCTATGTGACATTCAAAGAGGAAGACACCCAGTCATGCCACTAACCACGTGGTATCATATCTTACTTGCCTTATTTATCATAGACATTTCCACATAATTTATGGATAATTACAGGCATCTTTAACCTATACCTTGGCTCATATTGCTCAAAACCACATGGAAAACTACCTTATCTATTGTTAATTGAAATAACTCTTGCATAGAATGAGAAGTACTTCATATTTTTGCTTAGATTTGGAATATCACAGATGTATAGAAGTAAACAATGTTTATCAAAGTATGAGCAGGGTGTGGCAGCTATGCAGAGTGGATAATTAATTTTTATAAGGGACAATTAGGATGAATAATTTTGAATGCATTATACCAGTGTTGAACAACTGTTATTTGTCTTTTGTGAAAAAAAGACAAGGAGGCAGAAGATAGGGAGAGAAATGTTGTGAAAGAAGTAATTGGAAATTTAATTTGACTGCAACAAATTAAATGTAGGGTCAAATAAAATAACATGAGGTTAGATCTTTAAAGAATTATTTAATTGAATTTGAGATTCAATTTATATTAATTTATAATTAAATATGGAATTGAATTTGAAAGAATTAAGAGATTTATGTTACTGCTAGAAATTGTAGGAAGCAAATTATTTTGATTTTATCAATTATAAAATTACATAAACATTTCATATAAATCTCATCAAATTTTTAGAAAACATCAAGCTGACATATTTACTGAGTCAACTTTATATTCAATATTCATCATGGCACTATTTGACAGAGAAGATGAATCAATATAATTCCTTCTAGATATTTTTCATATATGAAAATACCATTTAACTTGCCTTGGTAAATTTATTCTCCTCAACATCTCCTGCCGTCATTCCATATTGTTCTGATACAGAAGCCATCCGAAATCTATTCAAGCTCTGCCTCTGCAAGTTGGGAAACTTACATAAATGTACAAAGTTCCCCATCCTGTTCAGGGCTCTAACATACACAAAATGACACTAATACTATCTGATCACTATACTTGCCTTTCTTGGATTCTGAGTTACTATTCCTGAATGGATTTTCACATTAGTACCTTTTACCTTTACCAAAGTATAGATGTTTTCACAACCTCAATAATGCTCTGACACTCTATTCTGAGCCATTAAGGATTTTTGTCCCACTTTATCCACAGCTAATGCTACTTTACTCTGTGTTCTGGTGGAAGCTTGACCTCAGGCCCTGGCACCCTGGCATCCATATATCCAAAGTGTCTGGAATGTTCTAGTAGAAGCCCCACCTCTCTGTTCAGACCCTGCCCTTCAGAAAGTCCTGCCAAACACAGCTCATCACCAAGAGGTGCTCAAGACCACTCCCACAGGATATTTAAACTGCATTCCCAAAAATAGACACATGGTTTTTTGGTCTCCTTTCCCCATCTCCCCTCTGGGGGGCCAGATAATCATCTGGGAATGATTTACCCATTAATTCAGGGCTTTTTTTTTTCTAATTTGGTCTGATTTGGATTGCTGCATTGGCCGAGAAGCCTATCTAGGTGCAAAAACTTTTCATCTGGAGGTTTCACTGAGGGAGATGATTTTTTCCCGGCCAGCCCAGGTCTGCATGGTGGGAAAACACCCTCACAAGCTTGACAAGAGAAGTCAAACACGAGGCTCCATCCCACTGGAGCTCTGCCCAAGTCTACTCCACCAGAAGCCTGCTGCAAATGCAGCCAGAAGGGCCACTGGTCACTGTATTGCCTGGACCCCTAGCCACCCAGGAAGCCATTTCCTGTCTGTCAACAGTCTGAGCACTAGAAATCAGAATGCCCCCATGTAGACTCATCCTCTATGCCACGACACAGAGGTCCAGCCTCACCAACACTGGCAACTGAGACTCTTCTGGCCTTTGAACACCTAAGCCTGGTAGAGGACTGATGCAGCCTAGAATTGGTGACTTCCATTGCTCTATCTCCGAGCCTAGGGTGATGCTGCAGGTAGTGGGTAAGTCCATTTACTTTCTTTTGGACACCAGAGCTACCTATTCTGTTTTAATGTCTCACTCAGGTCTTACAGTTCCCTCACCAATTTCTGTCATGGGGGAGGACAGAAAGGATCACTTCCTTCCCTTAAGACCCTGATACTTCCCTACATTATTTCAGAAAAATTTTTCTCACACTCTTTTCTGGTCATACCTGCTTGCCCTGCACCTCTGCTTGGTGTGATATTCTCAGCCAATTTGGGTCCACACTCACCTTGGCTCCCACACCCAATCCTGGGTCCTACTTTCTTCACAGCCTCCTGTAGCAAGTAGGGTATCCAAGTTTCCCTTGCATTGGCCCAGGAACCTCACTCCAAGCAACAGACCATCTCAGCCTCCTATACCATGCCCACTCACTGATCCCAGCACTGTTTGTTTTAGAAGTTAAAAGGACACAACATCCAGCACCAAATAAGAGGTTCCCAACTTCCCCTGTTGAGGCCTGCCTATATGGTCCAGGAAATCTCTTGTACTGGGAGCCCAACTGACAGTGCCTTCTGCATCATATAGGTGTTCCCAGCTTCCTGTATGTAGGGACAGAAACCTCAATGCAGACACCAAGCCACCTTAGCCCAAACAAGCCACAGAGAATACGTTACAGAAGTAAAGAACACATGGCCTTCTAAACAACACAGGAGACTCTGGATTTAATTCCCTAGGCTAATCTACACTGCCAAGGTATTTTCTGTACCTACCCACAGAGGAATTCAACCTCTCAACCCCTTTAAGATTTACTCTTCTTCTAAACATTGTAAACACCTTCACTGACATAATAAATGGAATATTAATAAAAAGAATGAAGAAAGAAAGAAAGAAAAGAAAAAAAAGAAAGATTCAACCTGCAAACTAAACTACATGTACAAATCCCATGCCAGAAATAAAAAAAAACAAAAAGAAAAACCAAGACAACTTGTCACATAAGAAAATTACTAATCCCATAACAAAGGCCCCTAAAGAAAACTGCTTGAAAGAATTTCCAGATGAAGAATTTTTAAAAATTTATTATAACTATGTTCAGACAACTCAAATAAGATATTAATATACTCCAGGAGAACACAAAGCTGAATTAAATAAAGAAGCCAGTAAAGGATATGAAAACAGAACTCAATAAAGAGTTAGAAATACTTAAGAAAAAAAAGAAGTGAAGTGATACTGGAAATAAAAACCCGATAAGGCAAATAAAAACTCAAGTGGGAAGTCTCACAATAAACCAGATCATGTAGAAAAGAATATCAAGAATATCAATTCTTCTACAGGGTAGAAGAATTGAATCACTTGGTAAAAGACAATAGTCAATTTAAAATATGAACAGAACATGTAATAAATATAGGATACAGTGAAAAGATATAACTTTAATATGATTGAAATAGAAGAAAAAGAATGCCACAGTAAAAAAAAAGAAAATATTTTCAGTTAAACATAAAAGCAAGTTTCACAAACCTAGAGGAAGCAATACCCTTTCAGGTACAGGAACCTTACAGAAAAACAATACCAGGAAAGCTCCCCGTGACAAATTATAATTAAAATTTTAAAAGAATAATAAATATAAGACACAAGACACTGAATTTTTCAAGAAAAATATCAGAAAGCATTAATAAAGTAGGCCAATCAGAATAACAACTGATTATTCAACAGATTTATTAAAGCCAGAAGTCTGGAGCAATATATTCCAAGTTCTGAAATATCAAAACTGTTAATGCAAAGTATTATACCCAGCAAAGCTATGTACCAAAAAAGGAAGAAGAAATAACGTGTTGCCATGATACAAACATATTAAAGAAATTTATGAACAATAACAGTTATACAGAGGATATTGGAAGAATATTTCAGTGTAAAGAGAATGATGAACAGATAGAAGAAGTCATAGGGACTAAATAATGACATAACAGTTAATCAAAATATGTCTAAAAACACAATAAAATCTAGAAAATGACATGAATGCCATCTTTCAATAATAATTCATTAAACTAATACTCTCAGTTACAACATAAAAAGACACAGACTAGCAGGTTGAAATAGAATATAGAATTCATCCACTGTCCAATTCCATAAAACACACCACAACATCAACAATATATGCCACCTTAGGTTAAGAGGCTAGGGGGAAAAAAACATCCAAGCAAATTGAACTAAGAAACAAGTAGACATGGCTGTTGTAGAATATTATTTTAAGTTGTGTTACTTTTGCCTATGTTGCACTTGTTTAACTCTGTGAAGCTGTGTTACTGTGCCTATGTAAAACACATGATGGTCTAATAAAGACCTGACCAACACCAAGACATGAGAAAGGATCGGCAGAGCTGGCAGGCAGAGAGAATATATAGAGGGAGAAATTTGGGAAGAGTGGGAAGAAAAGAGATGAGGAGTGAAGAGAGCTAGCAGCCAGAGAAGGAGGAGGACTCCAGGGGCCACCTACCCAGCTACACAGCAAGCCATGGGGTAAGAGTAAGATTTACAGAAGTAAGAGAATGTGAAAAGCCCAGAGGCAAAAGGCAGATGGGATATTTTAAGTTAAAGAGAGCTGGCAAGAAAGAAGCCAAGCTAAGGCTGGGCATTCATAATTAAGAATAACCCTTCATATGTGGTTAATTTGAAGCTGAGTGTGGCATGACCCCAAAAAAGACAAAAACAACCAACAACACATAGCTATTCTAATATCTGAAAAATATAAGGTGTGAAAATCAGGAACTAGGCTAGTTAAGCTTATAGGCTTTCAACAAACAGTTCAACAGAGATCCATTTGGATGAGGACACAGAGCTTTCCTGTCTGAGAAAACAGGATCAGCTGAGGAATTGGCAAGGTGAGATAGCTGTGGCTTGTTCTGCTTCTCTGATCTTCCAGCTTTAACCCAATACCTGGCTTCAGGTTTGATTTTATTAATAAGACCTTTTAAGATTCATGCTACAAAAATAGTCTTCAAACAAAAACTAATCAGAATAGATAAAGAAGATGACTTCATATTCATCAAAGGAAAAACATCAGGACGATACTATAATTCTAAATATATATGCCCCAAACACAGCATACTCAATTCGTAAAATAAACACTATTATATCTAAAACCATGTATTAATCCCAACACAGTAAAAATGGGTGAATCTAATACCTCACTATCACCAACAGTAAGACCATGAAGAAAAAAATTAAACAGAAAAAACACTGTGGGCAAATTGACAAATGGAATTTCATGAAACTAAAAAGCTTCTATACAATAAATGGCATAATCATTCAAGTTAAAAGACAGTCTACAGAAACGGAAAATAAAAACATTTATCAGCTGTATATCTCACTTAAGTTTGGTGTCTAGAATATACAAAAACAACTTTAAAAACTAAACACTAAAAAAAACACAACCCAAATAAAAATGAGGAATGGAGCTGAATAGGAAGCCCTCAAAAGAATAATTACAAATGGCTAATAAACAAAGGTGTTTATCCTTCTTATCCACCAGGGAAATGCAAATTAAAATTGAACAATGTTAAAAAGTGGGACTTGTACCTAATGGAATATTACTCATCTCTAAAGGAAGATGAAACTATGAAATTTGCAGGTAAATACATCAAACTGGAAAATATATATTGAGTGACATTATCCAGGCCCCAAAAGAAAAATGACACATACTCTCTCTCATATGAAAATTTTAGCTTTAAATCTTTTTTGTGTTTAATGTAGAGTATTTGTTAGAGATTAGGAAACTGGAAATGGGACATTGGGGGACTAGAAAAAGTAGAACATAAGTGAAATGAAGCAGAAAGGAGGAATCATATTAGAAGAGTTTAAACAGGTAGTAGATTAAAAGGGATATAGAAATTGAGAGGATGGAGAGAAACCAAAAGTATGCATGAAGAAGTTCCTTGGGAACTTATGAATTTCTGAGTCAAGTTCAAATACATAATAAAAAGTAATAACAAAACATAGGTGATTTGAAAGTATAAAGAATCCCCCTACAAGAATCAGGGAACACCATAGAAGAGGGAGTACAAAGAATGTAAGAACCAGCTGATGTAGAATAGTGTTATGAATGCTGTACTCTGGACAAGACAAGGCTCATGAACTCAGAGCAGCTGTGGTTACCTATAGAGAACTTGTACAAAATCAATATAATTAAAAATTCCAGTACATGGGGAGAGGTCTGTAAGACTTCACCTCATGCTGAAGGGCTATTGGCAGTTGACAGCTCTAACAGCTGTCAGAGGAATAGAAACTTTTCTTTAGTAGTATGATCACTGGTAGATTTTACATGCCCAAGTGGATTAGCCCAAATCCATGTGCATATGGACAGCACTGATTGTACTTAGTGAGTTAAATAAATAAATATAAAAAGATGACATACAGTTGGGCAGGAGATGTGATAGAGAATCCGGGTAGTAGTTGCAGGGAAGGGGTGAGGATGGATGTAATTTCAATGCATTGTATATGTGTATGAAAATTTCAAAGAATACAGAAAAATTTGAAATAAAAACCATTTATTATTTTTACATAATTTTGATGACCTAGATTAAACAAATTACTACTGATAAAGCAACAAACTAAGAAAGAATTCTGAAGTTTTTTAAATATGCTTAACATAGTTAATATGAAATCTTGATTAACTAACCTCAATCAAAAATTCCATAAACAAAAGCCCAGAACCAATTGCTTTATTGTTGAACTCTCAGTTTTTATAAAAAGTTAATAATAACAACACTACTCACACTCTTACAAAATATAAATGAGTATATACATTCATACAAAACCTAAGAAGATAGTTAGCATTACTCTAATAACAAATCCAAACAATAAACTACAAACAAATTTTCAATAGCAAATGATGATTCAAATATACTTATTACAGGAAACAGAAGTTAATTAAAATAAACTATAGAACATGCTCAAATGAAAATTAATCTGGGATACAAGGATGTCTCAACATACAATACCTTAATATTATGTCATGTAATAGAATAACATAGTTAAAAAACTATTTTCTTACTGTCATTTAAATTTTTGTAGAAGTGATTGATAATATTGTCATTCTTTATCGGTAAAAATCATTCAATGAACTGGAAATAGAGCTGTTTCTAAAGACTATCAAAACACACATGAAAATTTCAAGTAATTTGATAATCAATACTACGAAAAGCTGTCAATATTGCCACATATTTCCAAAACAGTAGTGGAAACTCCAATCAGACCCTTAGACAGGACAGGAAATATAGGATCCAAGTTGTAAAGAAAGAAATAAAACTTTATTTCTGCATATGGAATATTATGCACATACTCATGACCAATAAACAAATTTTGCAAAGTCTCAAAACACAAAGACCACATAAAAATTCAGTCACAGACCTATATTAAGACCTCCAGACACATACTTACCTTTCTTTGCCCCTTCTGGTACACCCTCTAAGTACAGCCCAGACTAGAAATACAAACCCTAGGAATCTCTGCTGAGCCCTCATCCCTAAGTAGGGACCCTGTACTTTCAGTCAACTACATCTACTACCACCACTTCCCATGAACTCCATCCACTCCTGCCACACACACGTAATCTCTTCTGCAGAAGGAAACACTAAAGTTTCCCTTCAAACTCCACTCATCCCTGTTACTAGAAGTCGACCACTCTCCAAGGAGGCATATTAGTCCCAAACTGCTAAATCCTTCAAACATTCATGTAGTCGGCAGTTTTTAAATATCTTTGACTACACATTGACACCTGCCTTCCTGAGGACCGCATGTCCAGTGCCTGCCTTCCTACATCACTTCCAGACAACCCTCCCAGGGAAGACCCTTAGACTTAGGCCACAAATCCCATCCACCCCATTTAGAGCTACTGCCAAACCCATCTTTAGGCAAGGAACTCATTCTTCTACCATAAAAATTCTGTCCAATCTTTACTACTCCATTTATCCCAGGTACCTAAGAATCAACCATGATAAGCGAGGTACTCTAGACTCAGACTTGCAACTTTATCCACCCTTGTCACCCACCTGAGGATCATAAGTCTAAAGCTGCCTTTTGACATCCTTTCCTATCCCCACTCTTTAGGTAGGGATCCTATACTCCAACAGAACCAGCTCTGGTTCTGACTCCTGAGAGCCTCCCCCAGATGTTGAAGATTGGTTGTAAGAATATGCTAAGTTTACAGAAGTTCTCCTGAGCTTATAAACCTCACTTAGCTTAAGCTGCATTGGGATATTTCTGATTGATATATGAACCTCAACAAAAGAGAGACAAGACTTAAAGACTAAGAAATACTATGAAACACCTATTATAAATACACAAACATGAATAACCAAAACAATAATTTTCTGCTAAAACTTATTACTTCTATAGTAATATCCTCTCAAAAAGGTGACTTATATAATGTATAAGACAATGATATCAAAATAACAAGAAATATGATCACAGAACTTAAAGAGGTTATGAATAAATTCCAGAAAGAAGACCACAAATCACAGAGTTGAATTAAATAAGAAAAACAATCCAATATATAAAAATAGAATTTAATAAAGAGATAGATTCTCTGAAAAAAAGTCAAAATGAAATAAAACTTGAATTGAAAAATTCAGGATTTCAAACAAGAAATTTGGAAGAAAGATGCACCAGTAGATTATGTGAAGCTCAAGACGGAATATTATGTTTTGAGGACAAGATAGAAGAATTGGATCACTCAGCCAAAGAAAGGGTCAAATGCAAAACAGACCAAAGTAAAATAGCTCAAGACATGCAGGAGATCTATGACACTATGAAAAGACTAAACTTGAGAGTAGTTGGGTTCTTTAACTGCTCTTTATTCTTTGGGGGCCTGCCACCCAGCTCCCAAATGAATAAATGGAGACTTATTCTTACTTATGAATGCCTAGGCTTAGTTTGGCTTGTTTCTAGCCAACTTTTCTTAACATAAATTTTCCCATCTATCTTTTGCCTCCATTCTAAATGTTTCTTTACTTCTTACTCTGTTTCTCACTGTGTGGCTGCTCCCTGGCATCTTCCTCTCCTCCTTTTCTCTCTCCTCTTCTCTCTCTTCTTCCTTTTATTCTCTCTGCCTGCCAGCCCTGCCCATTTCTTTCTCCTGCCAAGCAATTGGCTGCTCAGCTCTCTATTAGTGCAATCAGATATTTTAGATAGGCAAAGTAACACAGCTTCACAGAGTTAGACAAATGCAACATAAAAGAATGAACACACAGTTTTGCATCATTAAACAAATATTCCACAGCATAAATGAATGTAACACATCTTCAACTAATATTCCACAACACTTATTAACAGTATGAATAAATGAGACTCAGTTCAAAGGCACAGAAGATATATTCAACAAAATCATAGAAGAAAAATTCCCTTATCTAAGGAAAGAGATGCTTGTAAAGATACAAGAGACAAATAGAATACCAAATAGACTGGCATAGAAAAATAAATTCTCCACATCATATAATAGTCTAAACAGTAAGTGTGTAGAACAAAGAAAGTAAATTGAAAGCTTCATGAGAGAAAGAGCAAGTGACCTACAATGGCAGTCCTGTCAGAATAACAGCCAATGTTTCAATAGAAACTATGACAGCCAGAAGGGATTGTACCTATATTCTACAGGAAAGAGGACAGATGGCAGCACAGACTAATATACTTAAAAGTATTATCAGTCATAATTGAAAGATAAAGGGAAATTTTCCTTGACAAAACATATTCAAAGCATTTATGTTCACTAAGCCAGCACTACAGAGGGTTCTTTAGAAAGGAATAATTAAGTGAGAAGAAGGTGAAACATGACCAAGAAAGTACAAAGAACAATAAACAATTCCAGAACAATTAATCAAAAGAGGTCTAATGCCACCAACATATCAAATGACAGAAATTAGTACTCATTATTCAGTGATAACTCTTAATATGAATGGTTTCAAATCCCCAATGGGGGAAAAAAAAAAAACACTGTAATAGTTTGAATGAGAAAACTCTTCTTCCCTGCCTTCAAGAAACACAACTCATGGCCAAAAATAGGTACCAACTTGTGGTAAAAGGAAAGAAAATGTAACTCAAGGAAACAAATGGAACTAAGAAACACAAAGGCATACATATTTTAATATCTGAAAAATTAACTTCAAAGTTGATCAGGAATCACAAGGAGGAACACTGGATCTAAAGGAAAAATTCAATATGACATTGCAATCCTAAACATATATGCACTGAAAACAGGAGTATTCAATTTCATAAAAGAAACACTATTATATTTAAAATTATATATCAAATAGAACACAATGACAGTGGATAACTTAAAGCAACCGTTCTCAATGATCTTATTTGGGAAAAATCTATATAGAGAAAATTAGAATTAAATGACATCCTAAATGAAATTGATAAAATTTAATACAACAGATATCTACAATTCCACTCAAACATTAAGAATACAATTTCTTTGTAGAAGTCCATAGAGATTTCTCCAAAATAGACCACATTTTAGGACAGAAGACAAATATAAAAAATATAGGATAATTAAAACAATATCCTGCCTTTTATTCATGAATGATTGGAAATAGTTATCAGGAACAAAAGAAATGACAGAGTGCCCACCCACTCATAGAAACCAATCAACAGAGTACAGTGTCAAAGCTGGGCAGAGAAATTTCAAAAAGAAAAAAAATTAAATTACTAGAACTGAATGAAAATTAAAACAAAATACAGCAAATTCTATGAGATACGGTGAAGGCAGTCCTAAGAGGAAAGTTTATACTTGTTTGTGCCTACATAAAAATGTTGAAGAATATCAAATTAATAACTTAACGATGTACTAAAAATCCTTAGAAAATCAAGAACAATCAACAACTAGACAGAGTACACTGAAAAAGATAATCAAAATCAGGGACGAAATTAATGAAATAGAAAAGAACAAAAATAATACAAAGAATCAATGAAACAAAGAGCTGGTTCTTTGGAAAGGTTAACAAGATTGACAAAATTCTTTCACCGAAAGAAAGTGGGAGAATGCAAATCAATAAAATTAGACATAAAACATAGACATTAAAAAAACAAATACAGGAAAAAAATCATAGAATCATTAGGATATCATTTAAAAAAATATGTTCTACCCAACTGGAAAAATTTAATAAATACTTGAATTTCTGTTATTTTTGACCTACAGAATTTATATCAAGATGAGGTTAAAAACTTAAACACACTCTTAACATTCAGTGATATGGAAAATTAATTAACAATCTTCCAACTGAAAAATGTCCAGGTACTGAAAATATCAGTGATTACTTATACCGGATATTTCAACAAGAATAAATTCCAATATTTTCAAACTATTCTTCAAAAAATAGAAAATGAAAAAAATAAAAATGAATGTCAAAATTCCTTTTATAAATCTAATACTATACTGATACCAAAGTAAGACCCAACAAAAACTGAAAATTATAGACTAATACATTTAGTGAATATAAGATCAAAAATGCTCAATAAAATACTTTCTAACTGAATTCAATAACACAAGAAAAAGATATCCATAATGATCAAGTTTGTTTCATCAAGAAATGCAGAGATAATTCAACATATGTAAGTCAATAAATACAATCTATCATGTTAATTACTTCTACATAGCTGTGACAAAATATCAAGACCCAGGAATCTTCTGAAAGGGAAGCTTTTATTATGAGTCTATGGTTCCAGAAGGATAAGAGTCCATTATGGTAGGGAGATAAGGAAGCAAATAGAAAGCATGGCAGCAGCAGCAGTAATCTGAGGGCTTCTACTAAGAGAGAAAATTGGGAGTAAAGTTTGGCCTTAAAAATCTCAAAGCTCACCCACAATGCCATATTTCCTCTAAAAGGGCTACTTTCCCCAAGCCTACCCCCAAAATGCCACCAACTGGAGACAAATATTTAAACATGTGAGCCTACAAAGGACATTTTCATTCAAACCAGTATATACCACATATACAGACTATAGGAAAGAAAACACATAATTATCTCATTAGATGCATAAAAGCCCTAGAACAAAATCCAACACCCATTCATAATAAAAAGTACAGGAGAAAATAGGATACAGGGGACATGTTTCAACACATTCAAAAAATTGCTGGAAATATCATCATCCCAGATTTCAAGTTATGCTATATAGCTAAAGAAAAAAAGGTATTGGCATAAAAATGCATTGACCAATTAAATGGGAATGATCCACATGTACAGTCACATAATTTTTCACAAAGAAGCTAACAGCAGTACACATTTGAGAAAAGACAGTATCTTCAACAAATGGTGCTAGCCAAACTGGACAGATACATCTAGAAGAGCGAGAGTCGAGTCTTATCACTCAATCTGCACAAAGCTAAACTCCAAACAGATCAAAGACCTCCATATAAGAGCTGATAACCTGAAAGTCATAGTAATAACAATAGAGACTATTCTTGAACTCGTTGACATAGGAGAGGGCTTTCTAAACGGGCCCCTGATAGTGTAGGCATTAGGAAACACAATTAATAAATGTGAATTCATGAAACTAAAAAGAAATTCTGTACAGTAAAGGACACCATCACTGTGTTATACATCTCACCTTCACTGTAACAATTGCAATAGTCAAATTATATAAAGAAAAATTTATTCAGACTCATAATTTTGAATGTTTTAACACGTTATAAATGTATAGCAAAACTGATTACCTGTGCATTTGAAAATAGAAAGATATAGAGGGTTCCAATTCCCTATAACTAGGCATCACATTGTCCTAAAGATCTTTCAGTGGGTATAATATCTTTTTTTTTTCATTGCTATGGCTAAATCTTGAAGAGGACCAACTTAAAAGCAGTGAGTATGAATTTTGGCTCACAATTTCAGAAATGTTAGTACACTGTTGGATCCATTGTCTCTTGTAGAATCCCATGGCAGAAGGAGAGTGAGGAATTATGTTGCTCAGTTCATAATGTCAAAGAAGCCAAGAAAGGAGAAGCAGCAAGAAACAGGACAAATAATTTAAAAGAACTAAACCAGAGAAACATTTCTATTTAGGAGGCCCCACCTCCTCCCAATGATGTTCTCACATTAAAGGATTAATCCATTGATTAGGTCAGTGCTCTCAGGATATAATCATTTCCTACAAGCCTATCATCTGGTAAATAATCCTCTAATACATGAGCCTGTGTGGGGTATTGTACCAGGTTTTTTTCTTTTGGGCCACCGATGAGCTCCCAAATCATGACATAGAGACTTATTACTTTTGAATGCTTGGCCTAGCTTACATATGTTTCTGGCTAGCTCTTTTAACTTAAATTAACCAGTTTCTCTTTTATCTACCTCTTGCCTCAGGACATGTTACCTTTTTTACATCTGTATATCTTACTTTCACTGCTTGTCTATGTCTGCTGGCTGACATCTGCTGGGCTTCTTGCCCTGGGCATGTCCCTTGTTCTCTCTTCCTCTCATTCTTCCTTTTTGAGCCTAAATTTCTTCTCCTCTTTATTCTCTCTGGCTGCTAGCCCCACCTATCCTTTCTTTGCCTAGCTATTGGACATTCAGCTCTTTATTAGACCAATCAGGTGCCGTAGGCATGCAAGATGAAGCAGATTCAATATATCTTTACATAATGAAATAAATGCAGCATAAACAAAAGTAACACACCTTTACACAGTTAAAGTAATATTCCACAGCATAAAGAAATGTAACACATCTTTGCCTAGTTAAAATAATATTCCACAACAGGGTATATCACTTTCAAATCATAGCACTAGGATGCACCTTTTAAAATATCCACTATTACCCAAAAAATTTCTCTCTAGGTACCAAGTCTTTACCACACAGACCTTTGAAAGATATTTAAAATATGAGTTATAGCTCACATCTGAGTTGAACTGATATACAATTTCCCAATATTATTTGTTTAAAAAACAGTCCTTCGCCGGGCGGTGGTGGTGCACGCCTTTAATCCCAGCACTCGGGAGGCAGAGCCAGTAGGATCTCTGTGAGTTCGAGGCCAGCCTGGACTACCAAGTGAGTCCCAGGAAAGGCACAAAGCTACACAGAGAAACCCTGTCTCGAAAAACCAAAAAAAAAAAAAAGTCCTTCACCCATTGTATATTAATATGAAGGACTAATTGTGATCTTCCTGCTCTATTTCAATTAACTATATATCTAGTTCTTTGTCTGCTATATATTGTTTGAATTGCAGAAATTTTACAATTTATTTTGGCATCAGTACAATACTTTCAATTTTGTTTTTGTTTTGTTTTTGTTTTTTTTGCAAATGTGTTTTTCTAATAGGATTATTTTGTGACTAAATGTGAATTATAGGATTTTTAATTTTGTAAAGAGTGTTATGAAAATTGTCAATGATTATATTGAATCTGTAGAAGTCTTTTAGTAAGGTGGACAATTGGCTGTAGATGTAATTCAGTGTAGATGTAGCCAACGGTTTTATCAGACAGAAAACACAGAGCCGATTCAGAGAAGAAAGCCAAGAGGTCAGAGCCAAGAGCCTCACCCTTCCTGATTCAGGGATCCTCCTCAGCCGAGAGAGCTCTCCCAAAGTGGAGCCCTCCTTCCTGTGTGTCTGTCTCTATAGTCTCTCTGTTCTGGCTTCTGATTGGTTGTAAACCCAATCATGTGACTGCCTCGTCACTGCCTGTATGTACCGCCCTCCAGGTCCTTAAAGGTGTATACCACCACTGCCACGCACTTGCTATGGCTCTAATAGCTCTGACCCCAGGCAACTTTATTTATTAAAATACCACCACAATTGGCTATATTAAAATTTTCAATTCTTATATATAGGGTATCTATTTCTTTTATTTGGATCTTCTTTAAATTTTTTCATCAATGTTTTTTAATTCTAAGTTTATGTAGATAATGCCAGGTATAGAGTTTCAATATATTCCTTTTGTATGTTGAGGCATGTTCATTCTATAGACACTTTGTTGACTACTATCCTTGTAAAAGTCTATTAAATGCTGTGGATGCTAAGTGGATAAAATATTTGCCCTACAATCATAAAAACAGGAATTAAGATCCACAGAAATCATGCAAGTTCAACATGAAATAGTGTAAGTTTGTAATTCCAGTGTGACGGTGGCAATAAAAGATGTAGGACTATCCATGGAAATTTGCAGGACAGTTAGCCTGGTACACACAGTAGTGAGTAAGGTACCTTTGCTTTAACCAAAGTGGAAGACAGGGTCCGATACACATACTTACCCTCTGACCTCCACATATATACTGTGTCACACAGGCTGGCATGTGTGAAGACATATACAAACACAAACATGCACACATACACACTATACTTCATCATACAAACATACACAAATAGAAAAGGGTATTGAATGAAAAATGAAAACAATAAAAATTCAGAAAGAGGAAAAAAATGAAGGATATTATGTGAAATTATTCTTGTACAATAAATATATATAGTCATATTAATTTTTACAGTTCATTCTTTAATGTGGTATGTTGGAATTTGTTTGCTTTCTTGTCTATTTTCTGGTGAGTTTCCCTTAATATTGCCTTTGGTTTGGCCAGTATTATAACAATCTAAAAGTCATTTGAAAACACAAAATAGGAAATTCAAATATTTAATCAAAGACATTGTTTGCTTATGAATTGGAGGTTAATAATTTTTTATTTAAAAAAATTATTCATTTTACATACCAACCACAGAACCCCTCTCATGCCGCCTCCTGCTCCCCCACTCCCTACCCCCACCTTTCCCTCTGACCCATCCTCCATCTCCTCCTCCAAAAGGGTAAATCCTCCCATGGCGGGACAGCAAAGCCTGGTACATTTAGTTGAGGTAGGACCAAACCCACCCCCTGCATCAAGGGTGAGCAAGGTGTCAGACCATAGGTAATGGGCTCCAGAAAGTTAGCTCATGCACCAGGGATAGATCCTGACCCCTCTGCCAGGGGCTCCTTAAACAGACCCAGCTATACAACTGTCTCCCATATGCAGAGGGTCTAGTCTGGTCCCATGCAGGTTCCACTGCTGTTGGTCTAAAGTTCGTGAGTTCCTATGAGCTTGGTTTGGTTGTCTCTGTAGATTACCCTATCATGATTTTGAATCCCCTTGCTCATATAGTCCCTCTTCTCTCTTTTCAACTGGACTCCCGGTACTCAGCTTGATGCTTGGTTGTGGATCTCTGCATCTGCTTCCATACATACATGTAAAATTATACAGGTCATGAATTTGAAAAAGAGAAAGGAGATGTATATGGGAGGGTTAGAGAATTGAAAGCACACCATGTCAAAATACATTATAAAACAATAAGCTCTTAGATCATTAAGTAAATGCCTTACCATAAATTATAACAAATGAAAAATAAGATTGAAAAGCCTGAGTAAATATTACCTGTGTTGAAACCATAAAAACAGAAAATTATAGGATTTATAAACATGGCCTTCTTGAATGTTCACAAATCGAATAATGAGATTCAATAAGGCAGAAACTATAATATTAATTCTTATTCTACAACTGTAGCAAAGGTGAATTCTCTAACATATCAAACAGCTATTGATAAGATTGTAATGTAATTGATTTCTTGGTACTTATTGTGGAACAACTAGTAGTTTTCAAAACCTTGTAAACATTTTCAAATTGGGAATGATGATGTTTGCATTTTTAACTGGATAATGATATAATTATTTAAAGACAAAAGTTAAATTAAAATTTTTTAGGGAAATCTTAGAAAAACACTTTCAAACACATTTTAAGCATCACATCTGAATGCTGTACTGTATTAAACCATTAAAAAAAGGTAGCTACATAAGGCCTGAACAAGTTCCAGCCCATCAATATCCCAAGGAGAGGGAAGAAGCTCACAATGCCTAGCCCCACCCTGCAAATCTAAAGACAGTTGTTGCTTGGGAGCATTGTCTTGTAACACAAATCTTAAAAGGTCTCATTAATAAAAACACTCAGGAGTCAGGTATTGGGGTGAATTCCAAAAGGTCAGAGAAGCAGAACAAGCCACAGCTAACCTCACCTCACCAACTTCTCAGCGAATCCTGTTTCCTCAAACTGGAAGCCTCTGAGTCCTCATCTGAATGGATCTCAGTTGAACTGCTGCTAAAAGGCTTAAAACATAAAAGCCTCTAGTTCCTGGTCCTCACGCCTTATATACCTTTCTGCTTCCTGCCATCACTTCCTGGGATTAAAGGTGTATGTCTTGCCCAAGCAAGACATGAGATCTCAAGTTCTGGGAATAAAGGTGTGTGACCGTGCTTGGCTGTTTCCAGTGTGGCCTTAAACTCACAGAGATCCAGATGGATCTCTGCCTCTGGAATACTAGGAATAAAGTGCTGCCACTGCCTAACTTCTATGTTTAATATAGTGGCTGTTCTGTTCTCTGACCCCCAGATAAGTTTATTGGGGTGCACAATATTATCAACCACATTGTCTCATGAATTCCACAATTCCCTGAGGTAGTTAATGGTTGTTGTGGAGGAGTGGCTTATGAGGCCCCACCCTGTCTGAAGATTTCTAGATCATTAGCGTTGTTAACGTATGGCCCATGAGCTTCCACTCCCTTCCCCTCATACTCCATAGATTGTAAGTAAATGCTTACTGAGAGAGACAGAGACGTTTTTTCTCAGTGATATACCACTGGTATTTTTTCCATAGTCCTACAAATACTCTCTCTCCAAAGGTCTCACAGCAATCACAATGAAACTCATTGGGTCCACAACAACAATAAAAACATAAAGAATAAAGAGGATATTTGGGGAAAGGAAGGAGATCAGTGAGGGCAGGAGGGAGACAAGACAGAGGAATAGGTAATGGATATTTTCAAATGTACATTGTATACATATATGAAAACATAGGGAAAATATTGCAAATTAATAACTATAAATGCTGATAAAAATTTCCAAAGTTCATTATTTTCCATCTTGTGGGAATCTTTTGTCGAAATTATGGTCATCTTAGGTATATAGAGAAATCTACTCATTGATTTGCTCTGAATTATTAGCAAAAGACTTGAAAGACATTAGATAGATTCATTTTATTGCAACTAGAATCTCAAAAGCCTTATTTTTTGAAGATAGATATGTCTATAACCTGGCTCAACATTATAGAAGAACTTGTGTCAACAAGTCTATTAATAATACCCAGGACTATGTATGAGGTGTGAAACTTTAAAGAAGTACAGTAGATGCACATGTAGTGAAACCCATATATAGAAATTACATCATAAAACATTTTCAAAAGTCAAAACATTCTGTGTAAACTGCTCAGAGACCAAAAAGTAACTCTGGGAACAATTCCAGGAATCAGGGTATTTCTGCAGTTTCTTTTCTTGGCTGCTTATACCTTTGAATCTCTCTTTAGTCTCATTTCTCCAAACTTTCTAGGAGTCTTTCTGCTTCAATTACCCTGTCTTGTCTATTGTTGAGCTAATATACCTACTTCTTGCTCAGCTGTAAGACAGCTGGCTGTCCCTCAGTCAGTTCACACTAATTACTGCCATTTTTACTCTTCTGCCTCAACTATTGCCCTGGATTCTCTTTATCATCAACACAGTCCACACTACTGACTGTAAGCAAATTTAACCCTTCAAGAGGCACACATTTTGAATGGTCTAATACTGTAGCACTAAAGAGTTAATATAGGTGAGTATTCCCTAGCTGACTCATGAAGTAAATCTGATCAAGCTACTTATATATTCCCCCAAAGGGATATTTGTACCAGTCACCTCTTTAGCACAGTTTATAGCAGTTAACATGAGAGGCCAAAAGGTCTAGGTGAAAATAATTTCAGAGTTATCTAGAATTCATGGAATTTGTGATAGCTGAAAGTCTGATACAACATGTTTCAAACAGTCTTGGCTCAGGAATCAGGTCAATCAAAAGTGATCATTATGTGGCTTTCTCAAATCATCTGTGACACTTTCAAGATGGCTGTTGCTGACATAAGGGTTCTCCAGCTGGCTATTTGACTGACAGTCCTTTATGCAAGGCAGCCAGGCAGCAAAGTGTCCAACAACTGCTAGTTATGTAGTGAAACTGCCCTATTCCTTAACATCTTTGCTGTTATATAGTAAAGTGACTGTCATAACAACTTTACTTTCAGTGAGATCTTATCTTAACATTAACAGTGTTTTTAACACTGCATAATACCTACCCAGTGTTTCATTGTGACATGGTTCTCCTTATCTGTCTCATTTGGATCATAAATAGATTTCTGCAAGTAGACCAATAGACCATTCTTATTACAGGGCAGATTTGAATGATTTTTAGAAGGCACTTGTTTGGTGTAAGAGTAAAAAGCAAAATATGAATTTTTAATTTCCACAATAGACAGAAGTTATAACGTATTCATTAATTGAGTGTTTAGATCAGGTTTCTTGTATCCCAGGCTATGATCAAATCAGTTATGAAGCCAGGAATGACTTTGAAATTCTGAATTTAATCTTTTAGTAGAAGTAATGCTAATGCATTTTAAAGTATTCTATTCTTTGGTTCACAAAGATAAAAACTTCATTTTAGTTAATTCATTCTTGTGAAGTATCTCTCCTCTATCTCTCCTCTCTCTCTCTCTCTCTCTCTCTCTCTCTCTCTCTCTCTCTCTGCATATGTGTATGTGTGTATTTCTGCTAGGTCTCATGTGACTGTGTCAAATATTAATATAGTTGTCTTAGTTACTTTTCTATTGTTGTGCTAAAACATGAAGATGAAGGTAGTTTTTAAAAGAAAGTGTCTAAAGTGTTTACAGTTTCAGAGGGTTCAGAGTCTGTTTTGGTTGGAAAGCATGGCAGCAAGCATGATGGCTGGAGCCACTGAGAGCTCACATCTTTGTCTGCAAGTGGAAGGCAGAGACAAACAGACTTGGAATGGAATGAATCTTCTGAAACCTCTTAGCTAGCCCTCAGTGACACGTCTCCTTCAAAGAGGCCATACCTCCTAATCCTTCCCAAACAGTTTCATCAACTGGGAACAAAGTAGTCAAACACAGGAGCCAATTAGGGTCATTCTTATTCAAACCATCACAATAGTCACTCCACTTTTAATTTGATAAATGCAGACAGAAATTGTTATTTCTTCTGTTAAGTAGTAATTCAATTATAAAATTATATTTAACATAAATTTTGAAAAAAGAAAAATGGCAATATGTTTTTATATATTCTATCAATCTGTCATGACTTTTTTCATTTAAATCACTTAAATTTAGTGCCATTATTGCTGTATTGTAACTTATAAGTGTCATTTTAGTTTTAAATTTATGTTCCCTCTTTATTTTTGCTCCCTGGGTTTTTTGTTTGTTTGTTGTTTGTTTGTTACCTAATATTGCTTTTCTATTTCCTAATATTATAACACATAACTGCAAATAACACATTTATTGGCTTAAAATAACACATTGCATTAAAATACTTTTTTGGAATTATGTAATCCTTTATAACGGAGTTCCAGAAGTTTCTATTAGATAATATATAATTAAATATAAGCTATATGTTGCATTCATGTAATACAGTTTATATACTGTTATAAAAGGTATATAGAATACATATAGTCTCTCATATGTATGAAACATCATTTATACATTTACATACATACACAAATACATATTGTATCAGTGTTTTTATGGAAGAGAATTTCATTTTTCCATTATTTCAGAGATCAAATACATAGCTTCACACATGCTGAGCACACACTGAGCTAAACATATTGACCCTGATCTCTTAATTAGAAGGTTTAACTATAATTCTTCCATTAATTATGGTTAAATACATGTTACTTTATCCTTTTGTAAAAAATGTGTTTAAATGTATCATTTACTATTTCTTTTTAAAACTATTTACTTTTGAAAGTGTTGAAATTTTCCGATTCAGCTATTGATTATATATTTTTCTGGTAACAAGCCCCGAGTTGTTTGTCAGATTTTTAGTTGATTGCTTGATACTTGAATCTGTATGCGTGTGGTATATGTATGCAGAACTTTTAGTGTTTTTTTTTTTATTTAACTGTTACAGACAAGTGGATCTAGGACAGTGCAAAAATAATCTCTCCTTTGCCATCTGTTGCAAGCACAGGCAGCTTTGGAAAATTTTGTTCCTTTCTGTGGAACTAATGTGTTTGCTTAAAAAGCCAATCATCAATTGATGAGATATGTTATGTTCATTCTGCAAAAAAGAGATTTGGGTTTTTGCAGCTATCTGTGCCTCTTAACCTTAGAGATGCTTACTGTAGCTATTTCTGACATTAGCAGCCATGAGAATGTTTTTTAATCTGCTTCTTTCTGGACTTCATTTTGAACTCTCCTGCTTTAGCGGTGTTTTAGACCTTTTGTACTTACAATCTCCTACATTCCTTTGTTATGTCTTAGTGAGTTTAAAGAAAAGTAGAACATGCTAATCCTGATATGTTATCTTCTCCCCAATTCCTCAGTATTTAAGTATTTTTTTTAGAATATATTCCTCTGTATGGTACTACTCCATCTTGCCTCTCCAGTGAACCCCACTGTTGTCCCCATTTCCTTCTTCACTTCTCTGTTATCCTCCACCTACACAACTCCTCTTGCCTCTACCTACTGAGTCCTGCAATTATAGTTGTTCACTTCTATGTGTAGTTTATGGGGTGCTGGGAATCAGTCCCAGAACTTCATGCTAAGTAGGTATTCTACTATGATAGTTTGAATGTAATTGGCCCCAATAATCTCATAGGGGGTAGCACTATTATGAGGTGTGGCTTTGTTGGAGTGGGTATGGACTTGTTAGAGGAAGTGTGTCACTGTGGGAGTAGGATTTAAGATTTCTTATACTCAGGACAATACCCAATGTCAACTTCCTATTGCCTGCCAGCTATAGGATGCTCAGCTACTCCTCCAGCACCAAGTCTGCATGCCTATCCATCATGCCCCCAACTATGATGATAGTGGACTGAACCTTTGGAACTGAAAGCCAGGCCCTCAATTAAATGTTTTCCTTATAAGAGTTGCTATGGTCATATTGTCTCTTCACAGTAATAGAAACCTTCACTAAGACATCCACCAAGATTCCTCTTCAACCCTAACAAATAATTTAAGTAACTATTTGTCCATACTATAATTTCTAGTTACTAATTTTTTCTTTATACACCTCAGCAATTTTTTTCTAGTATTCTTTAAGCACTAAATTGGCACAGCGATATCTGAAAGAATGGCAGAAATCATAAAGCCAGCACAGCTACTTGAAAAAGATCCAGCAGAGCTGAGCCTCATGATGGCTGCCATGCCACCTTTGGTTTTCATCTCCACCTGTTACATACTTGGGGCACTTTCAATATTTGTACAATTTGAGGATGTTGGATTGATGGAAAATTCCTGATGAATCATTTATGCCTTCTCCCAGGAATGCTGCTTCTACGCTTCCCCAGGAAAGTCCTGAACATACTATTCCCATACACACATACTTTGAGGGAGACATGCTTATCTACTTGAAGTTCTTCCTTACACCTTGGAGGTTGTGACACATAAAGAAGCCAGAGGTCTCTTCATGAGGCTATGAGACATTCTTGAAACATCTGTTCCTGTACTTACACTAGAACAAGATATTCAAAACAAAGTAAAATTAAAAAGGTCAACAAGATTCAGTGGGCTAGAGGAATTGTCCACAGTTGAGATTACAAGGCTCTACCCACTGTACACTCAGACAATTCTGTGGCATACAACTGCCCTACACAAAGACATATTGATGAGCAAAGTATGGAGTGGAAAGATGATGAAAGTATGAAATGTTAGGAACCTCCCTCTCTTAGAAGTTAGCTCATGTAGAGTCACTATAATGCCATATGACCAAGGAACAACAGAATGCCAGGATTAGACATATAGACCAATTCTATAAAGATATAAATGTGAACATTGATTGTAGTAACTACAGCAGCTTTAGCCTGAGAATTTTTCCTGTGCACTCTGACCACTAAGAGTTAATAATACATTGCTTGAGACATGGCAAAATGCCCAGGGTGGTTGAAGATTTTTGTTTTGGTCTAATGTCCTTGAAGCAACCAAAACAACCAGCCTGAGCACAGGCTGTCACATGCCTCTAGATTCTCAAAAATTGGATTATGGTGTTAATGAGTAAGAATGATAACTCTGTTTATTAATGATGTCAAAACTTGAGGGAAAATGATTGGAAATGATAACTCTGTTCTGTCATAGTTTGTTAATGATGACTAAAAGATGAGCAAAAAAAAGTGAAACACATGTCCAAAACCAAAAATGATATGATCTATGTTTTGGAACATCATGAATGTATCCCTGCTAATAAATTATGTATAAATAAAGAAACACTCTGGCTGCTAGTCAGTCAGGCTACAAGATTCTCCCGACCACCATAGCCTGGCTTACTTCCTTCTCCCGCCTAGTCCTTACATCCTCTACAGGACCCATCCACCACCGGGGGATGGCTCCTGGCACTACGTATTATTTAATGAACCCGATTCCAACCATCTTTTTTCATTTTCTTACTAGAGTTTTTTTCTTAAGAAACTCCACTTTGTTGATGCTTACATATAGGCAAACACTTTTATACATAAGAAGATAAAAATAAAATAAAACTTTTTGATAGGTTACTATCTTGAGAGATTAGCTCAGCAGTTAGGAGTACTTAGTGCTTATCCAGGTTTGCTTTCTAATACCCACATCTGTGGCTTACAGCTGCTATAATTTCAGTTCAAGGGATCTTATGCCCTCTTCTTGCCGCTGCAGGCACTAGGCATATGCACAATGCACACACATACATGTAGACAAATACACTCATAAAAAATGAAAATAAATATGAAAAATCCTTTCTTTTGTTGTCTTAAAAACATCTATGTTAAGCATTGTTATGTTCCCTCCTGTTCTGAATAATCAAACTTGATATATAATGTTTATATGTATTACATTGTCCACCAAAAAAGGTGCAAGAAAACGTGGATTTTTCAACTGATATTTTTAGAAAATTTACCTTTCTTTTCTGGACAATTAAATAATATAAAAAACATTGAGCTGATTTTTTAAGACAGAGTCTCATAAATAATAGTAATATCAGCTTTAAAAAGGCAGTCTTGACTCTATCACACATATATACCTGAATTAGTGCCTATTTTTCTCCTTTTAAAATACTTTATGGAACAATTTGAATTACCTTTAAAGGTCATCATGTGCACTTGATTTTTTTCAGCCTCATTTCTGTTACGTAAGATGAGCATGCAATTCTGTGAAGCTTAGGTCTTCTGTTAATTAGAAAGGTTTACATATCCCTTAATATTCCACCATTCACTCCATTGATTAGGTGCATTTCCTATTGAATGATTTTGTGAATACAGACCATACAGAGAGATATCTGTTTTCCTATTGATAAGGCTTGTCATTATATAATAGAGTTTATAGCACACAGCTACAGATTATTTGGGTTCAAGCTGTCAGGAAAAGATGTTTTCAAAAATAAAATATTTCAAAGTCATTAAGTTCAATTATCATGGCTTTGTTAACTTTGAGAAGCATTTCCTCTTTGCACTTAATACACCCAACATTCAAATGTGAATTCTCACAATTAAGCATTTAGTATAATGTGGACAGTGGTTTATCTAGAGCAAATAGATACTAGGACAAATCACACTGAAATTCTATAATTCAGTACTATATGAGACAGCAAAGAAATTAGTTGTGACTTACTGAATGTGTGATTTGATGGCAATACTTTGTAGTTTAAGATAGTAAACTTTTATAAAATATGCAGATCTCTAGATCCTTGTTGAGTAAGAGAAATAGATTTAAACATGTGCAAAAGTAAAATAAAACTTAATCTAACTATATTAAAATTAACCTATTATAAATTTATTAGAATTAATGCTCAAGTCTGAAGTTATATTACTAAAATATATTGTATTATATAATGGAGGAAAATAAAATATTATAAAAACCTTATTCACGTTTTCACCAATTATTAATTGTGAGTATGTTTTGGGCTACTTGCTAATATTCATGCCACAACTGAGCCAGTCATATCCTTCAAATGAAGCATTATTGTAGTACAAAGTGTTAATAGTTTGCAGAAATTGAAATTTAATCATCTAATATCTTGTATAGCACCTTACTGAACTGTGAATACTAATCAAAAGGGGTTAACCTTCCAGTTGAGTACCAACTAGATTTCTCCATGTTCTAGGACACAAACACATAGTATCTTACTATGATAATTGATTATTAATTTGAATATCTTAAATTAATCTCATTTTATTAAAACAAAGGATATTGTACTATTAGTTTTGTATGTCAACTTGACACAAGCTACAATCATCAGAAGAAAGAGTCTCAGTTGAGGAAATGACTCCATGAGATCCGCCTTTAAGGCATTTCCTCAATTAGTGATCAATAGGGGAGGGCCCATGCCATGGTGGGTTGGGCCATCCCTAGGCTAATGGTCCTGGGTTCTATAAGAAATAGGCTGAGCAAGCTAGAGGAAGCAAGCCAGTAAGCAGCACCTCTCCTTGCATCAGCTCCTGTCTCTAGGTTCCTGCCTTATTTGAGTTTCTGTCCTGACTTTATTCAATGATGAACAGCAATTTGGAAGTGTAAGCCAAATAAACCCTTTCCTCCTCAACTTGTTTTTTGGTCATGGTGTTTCATGACCTAACTAAGCAATAGAAACCCTAACAAGACAGATATTGAAAGAAACAAATCAATTTTCTTCTAAAGCAAATGACTAAAATCTGTTCTCCTTATAAATGGGTAGCTTCCATTTAAATTCGTTTACAATTTAAGGTAAAACAATTGTTTATAAACTGACTTATTCCAAGGTTTTCAGTCAAAGTTGAAACAATTCTGTACTAGACTTTGAATAACACCAATAATTTACATAAGGTCAATAGCATTTTTTTAGTTGCAACCAAGTGCAAGACATAAGCAATGTAAGAGAGAGTGGGTTTAATTTTGTTCAGTGTCAGAAGTAGTGACATATTGACATAGTCTTCTTGTTTCTGAACCTCTGGTGTGGTTAAACATCATGTGGGACATGGAGGGATAGAGAAAAGCTGACCACTGCATGCATACAGGAAGTAAATATAGCTGAAAAGGGATTTGGGCAAGGTATATCTAACAGGACACATTGACCATTCCCTTCGTCCACTAAGAAGGTGACACCTCCTATTTCCCAGCACCTCCAGGTAACAGCATAGAATTGTTAATTCATTAAGGAGTTAATTTATTAATTAGGTAAGATGCTTTAGATACCAACTACTTCCAAAAATATATCAGTTCTCATGTAAACCCCCAACCTGAGTCTCCAGGGAACATGGGAAGTTTATCATATACATTTTCTTAACAGTTAAAAGTGACTCACAGGATAATAGGTACTGAAAAGTATTAATTAAAGTCCCATTTACTTTAAGATACATTTATTTCACTGTTAAAAATAAGTATTTTCCCCCTAGGGAGACCAGACTATTTTCCAAGTTGTATTTATTCCCATGTTTAACTCTGATTTGGGACTGTGTCCAAAATACAGGATTTTTAAAATTCTTGTTATGAATGTCCAGTAGAAAAGTTAGTATTTTTTATTCACCTCCACTATGTAGATATCATAATAAGTCTTCTTAAGTGCAATAACAATGCCTCACTGTATAAAGGCACTTGCTTCCAAGCTTGACTATCTAAGTTTGATTCTTAGGCCCCGAATAGTGGGAGGAGAGAACCGACTTTTGCAAATTGTTATCTGTCCGACATGCATGCACAGTGGTGTGCACACACATACCAACATACATACACACATTCAATGGTATAAGAATTTAAAAATGAGTCTAATAAAATTATGTGAATTCAAATAAATAATTTTAGACTAAGAAATTTAGCTATTTTCTTTTTAGGATTCTTATTCTACATTAAATATTTCCAAAGTAGCTGCACCAATTTGCTTTCCCACCAAGAGTAGATAAGGGTTTCTCTTTCTCCACTACCTCTCCAGCATTTGTTGTCAGTTTTTGTTGTTGATGATCTTAGTTGTTCTGACTGGGGTGAGATGAAATCTCAGAGTTTTTTGTTTGCATTTTCCTAATTGCTAAGAGTGATCAGCATTTTTGAGATATTTCTTGTTCATTGTTATTTCTTCTATTTTGAACTCTTGTTTCCTGTATTTGAGTTCTTTGTATAATCCGTATACAAATGCCTGTCAGCTCTCCTATTCTGTAGATTCCTTTTTCACTCAATTGTTTGTTTCCTTAGATGTACAGAAGCTTTTTAGTTTTGAAACAACCCACTTTCCAATTGTTGGCCTTAATTCCTGGGCAAATGGAGTCCTATTCAGAAAGTCCTTTCCTATATCTATACCTTGTAGGGTACTGCTTGTGTTTTATTCTAGCAGTTTCAATGTTTCAGGTTTCAAATTGAAGTCTTTGATCCACTTAGATCTAATTCTTGTACATCTATACCACAGCTCCTGCCTCTGTAACTCAGAGAACCTCATAGTAATGGTAGTAGAAAGAATATAAGAGCAAGAAGTTTTGAAGCTTCTGGCATCTAGAACACAGGAAGTCTCCTGTGAAACAGTCTCTCCTAGAAATGGCTGCATAAACAAGACTGAAACAATGGCAAGATCAATGGGCGTGCTGATGTGGAGGGAAGAAAATTTTGGGGTTCAATACCTAGACAAAACTACCAGCAAATAATGACTGCTGGAAGGAGAATTACCTTTTCCTTATTGGCTGTCAAATACGAGAGGTCAGCCCTGAAACCATGTGCACAAATAATAAAAATGGACTCAAACTTGTATTTATATATTTGTGTATGCACATGTATGCACATGAGCATACACACACATACACAACACACAACACACACACACACACACGCATACATATACATATACATATAAAGAGGCTATCATCTTAGGAGTGAATGAGATGGTTTAGAGGGAGGATATCTGGGAGTGTCTTTAGGGAGGAAAGTGAGGGGTAAAATTCATGCAATTCTATTTTAATTAAATACATATTAAAAACAAGTAAAGAAAATAATCAAGCTTTTAAAAACAAATTTAATTACATAATGAAAAAATGTGTTTTAAATTTTTGTAAAATTACATTTACATGTTTCTTTATTAAGATTACCTACTATTCAAAATGATACACATAAAAATTGAAAAGGCCTCACTCTGTGTCCTCCATACCCAATCCCCAGGGTCAGCCCTAGCACTGAGACATAACACCAGCTTCAGCATCCCCTCTGCCCTGTCCATGCCTTTGTGGACTCTACAAACCATCCTGCACTGGCCTTCCTTGCCCCCTCATTGCTGGGTCTCAGCCCCCATCTCAGGTGATCACACCTTGTTCAACCATATGAAAAGCCTGCCAGAAGACCAGGTAGGTTGCCCTTGGAATCTCTCCACCCTCTCTGTTCCTCCAGATCTAATGCTCAGGGTTGTCCCTAGCCCTGAAATAGAACACTAACTGCAGTTTCCCTTCCTCATTGTCCATGCCTCCTGTGGATCTCACAGATCATCACCCTGCGCCTCCCCTTCCCCCAGCCTCCAACACCAGCAAGTACATTCTATGAACACACCAGCCAAGCAGACCATAAAAACAGGCCACACATGGCCAACATGTTCTCTGATAATCCAGAGAAGAAACAAAAAACAAGGAATAAAACACCTCCCCAACAAAGACAAACTGAGAAATCAGCACATAGACCTATAATCACCCCAAAGTCAGATGCCTAGATGCCAGTGTAAAAACACAATAACAGTAAGAACAATATGTCTGCATCTGAGCCCAGCTATCATACCACACAAGGCCCTGAATGTTTCAACATAGCTGAAGGAACAACCTTAAAACCAACTATATGAAGATGATAGAGATCCTTAAGAAATGAATAATACCCTTAAAGAAACCAAGGAAAGCTTGGCAGTGGTAACACACACCTTTAATCCCAGGAGGCAGGCAGATCTCTTTGAGTTCAAGGCTAGCTTGGTCTACAGAGTGAGTTCCAGGACAGCCAGGGATAAAAAGAGAAAGCCTGTCTCTAAAAAATCAAAAGGAAAAAAAAATAAATTCAGTAAAACACAAAAAAATTTGGAGGAAATGAATAAATCCATTAAGGAAAGCCAAGAATAAACAAACAGTTAAAGGAAAGAAGTAAAAATGTTCAAGAAATGAAAATGGACATAGAAGCAATAAGAAAACACAAATTGAGGGAATTTTGGAAATGGAATAATTAATAATGTGAACAGGAAATACAGAGGCAAGCTTCACCAACAGACTACAAAAGATGGAAGACAGAATATCAAGAACTGAAGGTATAATAGAAGAAATGGATATATCAGTCAAAAGAATGTTAAATCTGAAATAACCCCTGACACAAAATATCCAGGAAATCTGGGACATCATGAAAAGACCAAACCTAAGAATAATGGGAATAGAGGAAGGAGAAGAATCTCAGCTCAAAGGCCCAGGAAATATTTTTAACATTATCATAGAAGAATTTTTTCCTACCATGAAGAAAGAGATGCATATAAATATAAATGAAGCATACAGAACACCAAATAGGCTGGACCAGAAAATAAAGTCCCCTCGCTACAAAATAATCAAATCACTAGACATATATAACAAACAATATTAAAAGCTGCAAAGGAACAAACAGTATTAAAAACAAACAATAAATAACAAAGAATATTAAAAGAAGCAAGGGAAGAAGACCAAAGAAGCCTTTAACATATAAAGGCAGGCCTAATAGAATCAAACCTGACTTCTCAATGGACACCCTAAAAGCCAGAAGAGTTTAGACAGATGTACTGCAGACTCTAAGATACCACAGACGCTAGTCCAGGTAACTATACCCAGCAAAACTTTCGATCATCGTAGATGGAGAAAATAAGATATTCCATGATAAAGTCTAATTTAAACAATATCTACAAATCCAGACATACAGAAGATACTAGGTGAAAAACTCCAACCCAAGGGGGGAACTACACCCATGAAAAAATGTGAAGTAGCTGGGAGGCAGTGGCACATGCCTATCATCCCAGCACTTGGGAGGCAGAGCCAGGCAGATCTCTGTGAGTTCAAAGCCAGCCTGGTCTGCAGAGCAAGATCCAGGCACCAAAACTACACAGAGAATCCCTGTCTCCAAAAACAAAACAAAACAAAACAAAGAAATGATGGGAAATAAGTAATCTTGCATCAGAAAGACCAAAAGAGGTGAAGCACATGTACATGCATGTGCACACACAACCACACATACACACACACACACACACACACACACACACAAGCACACCATTTCCAACAAAATAACAGAAATTAACCATCATTGATCATTGATATGCCTCAAAATAAATGGCCTCAATTCCTCAACAAAAAGACACAGATTATCAGAATGGGTGTGAAAACAGAATCCATCCTTCTGCTCCATAAAAGAAACCCATACCTCAGCATTAGGGATAGACTTACCTCAGGGAAAACAGTTGGAAAAGATACTCCAAGCAAATAGACTTAAGAAGGAAGCTGGAACTCATTCTGTAAACCAGGCTGGCCTTGAATTCACAGAGATCCACCTGCCTCTGCCTCCTGAGTGCTTGCTACCAGCTTGTACAGCCACTATGGAAATCAATCTTTTGTGTGCACATTAGTAATAACTGATGAAGATTTATAATGAAAAGAAGCAAGCTGAGCAGGGTAAATTACAAAATGTAAATTTTGAGGAAGAATGAGCACCAGGAAGTGGACTGGAGCTAAATCCCATGTTCAAGAAGATAAACAGGTTGAGAAATGGAATATAGGAAGTGGTGACCTCAGGGCAAGATCCCTGCCAGCTAAATTTCCAACTTGTAAAAAGGAAATTTGTAATCTTCCTATTGATATTATTTTTACTGGGGATTATAGTTACGAGACTGCATGAGTCTCAAAAAAGACTCAATTAAATGTGTTCTTTGTAAGAGTTGCCATGGCCATAGTGTCTCTTCAAAGCAACAGAAACCCTAAGGCAGGGCTTTTGCCTTCTCTTGTTGTATCTTGTTTTGTTGTCTTTGGTTGTTGTCTCTTGGAGCCCTGCCATTTTCTGAAGGGAGACATAGGGTGAGTGTATCTGGGAGAGAGGGGGAGGTTGGAGGAACTGGGATGAGTGGAGTCATGGGAAATTGTGGTCAGGGTACATTCTGAGCAAAGAATCTATTCTCAATTTAAAAAAATGAAAGGCTCTAAGTAATAAAAAATGTTTCTTAAAATAACTGATTTCCATATCACAGGTGCCCCCCCCAAAGGCTTAGGGGCCAGGGCCATCATTGAAGAGGTTTACAAGAGCAAAACTGTGTGTTCCCATCATGACAGGGCTACTGCATTTACAAACTCACAACAGCTGTGGTTGCCTACCCAGGACCCGCACAAGATGAAGCCAGTCATTATTCCAGTATGGCAGGTACAAGAGCTCAGAAGTCTCCAGCCTAACTGGAGACCCCTAGATGTTTGATAGCTGCTAACGGAGGGTCAGTTTTATTTAATAATATAATCCTTGATATGTTGTCCATGTTCCAGTGAATGGCTCTGTACCCATTATTATATACATAAAACAACCTGTACTCATTGGGTCATTCCAGAAAGGGAACATGTAGTTTAGAAGTCAGGGTAGGGGGTAGAACTTGGGAGGAGGTAGAAGAAGAATTAAGTATTAACATGAGCAGTTTTCATTGTATTCACGTATGAAATCTCAAAGAACTAATTAAAATATTATATTAAAAAGTGGTTTCACTGACTTTTCAATTTTTAAATGTTATGCGATCACAATGAAAGAAAATAGTCAAAGGAAAGATGGACTATGGGATGATTCCAGAAGAGTAAACGTGATTTGCCACAGAGAGTGAAAATTCCATTAATATAGAAGTAAACATCACACCTAGCAGTGTAGAGACAGAATTGTATATGGTATGTTTAAATGGTAAACTCACTCTCTACAACTATTTTAGAATGGCCACATATTTTATTACACATAATGAAAAGTATTTTTCTATGAAGTTTTGAACATTAGTTGCTTCTTGTATCTGTCAAAGTTACATAGAATTTCCCTATGCATCCCTGTGACCTCAAACTCACAAACCTCCCCACTCAGACTTCCTTGTTCTGGTATTACAGACTTGTACGAGCACTCTCAGATCTGTCAACGGTATTTTATTTCTCAGATACTTCTGAGTTTTCACTTTCACAAATATTTAATTTGTAATGTTATATTTAATATATTCTATTTAAGAGTCAAAACCACCTATGTCCTTAAAATGTTTGGTCCTTTGTTTTGTTTTTCACTATTTTTAGAAAGATTCCATCTTCCCTTACATTCCAAGTATCACATGATATAAATATTTCTTGTAAAATGTCTTTGATTTCTTAGGCAGCTGGGGGAATATACCAATAAGTGGGTTATTCATATAACAAAAATTTTATTACTCATTGTTATTAAGGCTAGAAATCAGAGATAAAGATGATGTCAGGATTATTTCTATTAGGATCGCCCTTATTGGTTTTTTATATCATGGTTTCCTGCAGGTCTTCATATGGTGACCCTCTGTGTATACATGTAACAACTGTCTGCTGCAAATACCAAACATTGGATTAGAATCTACCCTAATGAAATTTTAATTTCCTTTTTTTAAAGGTCATGACTCAAAAATACACCAAATTTTTAGGTATTTTGGATTACTTCATTTGAGGGAAATATGTTTTGGCCTATAACAGTGTCTTCGATGTTATACCTTTTGAGTACACAAATAATAATTTACATATGTGAAAGAATTGGCAGGAGCAAAGTAATAAGATAATGACAAACAGAGAGGATGATTACAGTTCATATCAAACACAAAATGCTCATTTTACTAATGCAAAAAAAACCCTCTGCTGGTCTAGCTAAGTGATAATAGTAGATTCATTTCTAATGTCAACAATGTCACTAGCTGTGGGAGGCTGGCTATGTTTTCAGTAAAAGGAAGATGCCCATTCTACTGAGTGGTTTTAAGTCCAGTTAGACAGCTCTTCATTACCACCAACATGTGAGTGCCACTTACTGCACCTTCATGAATATCTTGTCATGCTGCTAATTTTCATGATTCATGAAGGTTTTAGCTTGATGGGGACTATTTACTTGCTCCTTTCCTTTGGCAGCTTGTATATTATATTATGGTAACATGGAAGCTAGACTAGAGAAAAGAGGTTCTCAGGTGAGATCTATCATAAATCGTGGGTCTTTTGTCCTAACTGTGTGATACCTTCAGCAATAGTTGCCCACCCTCAACCACTGAAAGGTGACCAATGTCTATAAATAACTTCATTGTTTGGGGAGTCATTATCCAACCACCTATTTGAAAGGAGTTTTTTCTTTACAGCTAACATCCACTTCTAAGTGCACAATACCATGTTTGTCTTTCTGGGTCTGAGTTACTTCACTCAGGATGATATTTTTTCTAGTTCCATCTACTTGTCTGAAAATTTCGTGATGTCTTCGTTTTTTAACAACTGAGTAATATGCAATTGTGTAAGTGTACCATATTTTCTTTAGCCATTATTCAGTTGAAGGGCACCTAGGTTGTTTCCAGGTTCTGGCTAATACAAATAAAGCTGCAATGAATATAGTTGAGCAAGTCACTTGTGTTGTTGATCTTAGCCACTCTGACAAGTGTAAGATGGAATTTCAAAGTTGCTTGCATTTGCATTTTAGAGTATTCACAAGAAAAGCTATATACAAATACTTGTGATCATTTTCTATAACATAGAGCTTTAAAAGCTGTTCATCTCAGTAACATATATCTGTAATCCAAGCACTCCTAGGGTAATTTGGGAGATGGAGACAAAAGAAACCTCTAAACTTGCTATCCTGGCATGCACAGATGAGAACAAGAGTTTTATATAAAATTATGTGAAAGGTAAGGACTAAAGGAGCTGTTCTCTCACCTGTCACATACCAAGTGCCCTGTATGCACCTGCACACACAGATATGAACACATGCACTTAAGATGAAAAATCTATCCGAGTAAAAACTTCAATTCTTAGTTTCTACACTATATCAGGCATGGGATTTGTTACCCTATGATGGGACACCTCCTGCAGACTTGAGGCAGGGGGAAGGGCTTGGACTTGCCTCTACTGGATGTGCCTACCCATGGGAGGCCTTGCCTTCTTGTGGGGGGAGTGGGGGGTGGGTTGGGAGGGGGAGGCTGGGTGGGGCAGGAGGAGGGAAGAAGGGGATTTTTTATGAGTGTATAAAATGAATGAAAATTTTTTCTTAATAAAAAAAGGAAGAAAATGAATTGGAAAAAAAATAAAAGTGAAGCAAACCATTTCCCAATTCAGTTCTTCCTGAAAATACTTAATAAAAATTTAAAGTCAATCAATAGTGCACAGCTACAAAAATGAGAACATAGGGCATTTTGCATGAGTGACTTCTGAGAGGAACTAAAACACATACTCATAATCAATACTGGAAATCATGTCCTTTTTTCATGAAAACCTATCATCATGAACAATGTCAACTTTTTCTCAAAGTCAAGGGGCAGCTCAGCAAATCTGTGGGAGTCTTTGCTTAAACAAGACAATCTGAGGAAAATGTCTCCAGTTATGGCAGTTTTTACCAGAGGAGCATTTTTTCAAGCTAAAAATAGCTGACAAAAATCAAACTTCAGACTGCAACTTCTTTTTATTTAAATTTAAATGTATGAGACACTTGCTGTATCTGTATATTCATTCATCTTTCCATTTCAGTCTCTATTTTCCCTGTTTCTCAAGCAAAGTCATGTAAAATTACACTTGTTAAGTGTAAAAATTAGTAAGACAAACTTCTGTTTATTTTCTAAGACCATTCTCCCTGTGTAGCCTAGAGTGGCAAAGGACTATATATCTCAGACTGACTTGTAATTTGTTATCTTCCTGATTCATCCTCTAACATTCTGAGATTCTGTTCAGGTGTAACCAGACCCAGCTAGAATAGGAACCATTTATATATGAAGTTAGATGTGTATTCTTCCTTAAGGAAGGAATTATTTTCTCAAACATGTGAATCCCATGAGTTAGCTGTTTCTTTTATCAATTAAGTTTTAAATACCAAGATAAAGAGTTTAAAAGAGGAAGGCATTAATTGTTCTAAAACTTTAAAAGTGAAGCATAGAAATCTACCACAAGTTTTTCAATACCCTTTAATTATTTGCAGTAAGTATCAAGAGAAAATAGTTATCAAAATTTGTTGAAATTTGATGGAGAAATGCTGCTTATTTCAATGTATTTGAGTTGAAATTATTTCATTTTGTATTGTGTTTTGAATAAAGGATTCTTTTCAGTGTATAGAATTATTCTTCC
The DNA here is from genome assembly GCF_949786415.1 of Peromyscus eremicus. NCBI lineage: Eukaryota > Metazoa > Chordata > Mammalia > Rodentia > Cricetidae > Peromyscus > Peromyscus eremicus. The sequence goes on from NC_081439.1 coordinate 107,386,440, forward strand.
ACTCAGATCAATTTAATTTTCCTTCAATTGGATTCAATTATGATTTTATCTGCCTCATCCCTGTAAATGTTAAAAATATTCTCTTGAAATTCATTAGTTTATTGTATCTCCAAGTCATATTTAAGATTCTATAATACATAAAGCACTTTGAATAGAACTCATTTTAAACTTTAGAGTTCAGAAAACATATTAAAACTGATTAATGATTCTTAAGAAGTAGACATTGTTTTAATGTTCTGCTTCATTGACAATTGAGAAAGGAAAGCTACTTCTTTTGCCTTTTGCCTTTAATAATTTAAAAATGCCTATTCCCACTTTCGACTTTATGCTGTGTATAGTAAAATGAGCTTAATAGGATGTCTCTCTGAAAAATCCTAAAGTCATTCAGAATCACCTGTCAATAGAGCTGTTTATACTCAGGCTCGGATATTAAGGATACAGAAATCTAAGCTACTTTTGAACTGAATCAAGAGGTTCTTTTGAAATTTGCCTATGAATTAAATTTTGCTCAAAATGTTATATTTCTGTTAGCATGTTTTAGATGAAGTGAAATGTCACCAATATTGATTATTTAAGCATTCTAGTGAATTTTATTCTAGTTAACATTTTAGAGATAAACATGCCCAGTGAGTCTTGAATCTAGCCTCAACCAGCACCAAACCTGGAACCTATGAAGCATTATTTTACATAGGGTGATCCATTAGTCCTGGCAATCTTCAACAGTTTTTCCAATTTCTGCAAGCTCATGCCACCTATGAAAATGGAAGATCAGTTATTTAAATTCTATGTGAACCTCACATGAACTTTTGACTTATTTTTATCATAGATTATAACAGGGTTAATGCTATTCTGTATCTGGTCTTAAGATTAAGAGGTGAAAGATTTTTCCTCCCATATTTTGAAACTAGGCGTCATAGGAAAGTATATACATATAGAATTAAAAGAAATACCTGTAGAGAGGCTTACCCAGACTTCAGCTTTTCCAGTCTTCTAAGTTTAATGCCAAATGTTTGAGTAAAACTTTAGAAAGTTTCAGGTCTGTTGCAAATTCTTAAAAACGGCAATGTCAGGATTGAGACCAGTGCAATCACTGTACACCTTCAAGACACCAAAAATCATGTCTGGAATTATTATAAATTGCAATGTCTTTAATCTATCAAACATTGAGTATTTTATCACAATGGTATAGGTATCTGATAAAGTAACTGATATATAATTATAGAATGTCATAGTATCCAAGCAAGAAAATCAGCCAATATTCATCAACAAATGAATGGATAAAGAAAATGTGATCTATAAACACACTGGAATTTAATTCAATCATAAAAAGAAAAATAGATGCAACTGGGGATGACAGTATTAAGTCAAATCAACCAATCTTACAAATACACAAATATGGCACTTTTTCTTTTGAAATGTTGAATCCAAAAGATAAAGGGTGTGAAGGAGTGCAGAGCATAGTTTCTTTCTCCATGGGGATGTGGAAGTGGAAAAGGGCAGGCATAACTGGATTAATTATATAATGGAGTGTAGACTAATATTTTTGATGTACATGGTATGTACATTCAGAAATATTATAATGAAATCTATTTTTATGATTAATGTATACTAAAAATAAAAAGGCTAGAAGACAACCATAAACCATATAATAGGTTCACAGATCAGATAATAGTACATACTAAATTTAGTGGGAAGAGTACAGATCAATATGTTCATAAGGCTTGAATTAGGCAAGTATTTATTGCTTTACCAGGTTACCCATGGCTATGTTGTGTAGTTTATAAAAAATATGTTTATTAGGCTTATAGGTTTAAAGGATTAAAGTTTAAAGATTAGTCTTTCCAGTCAGTAAGAATGTGGATAAATTAATAACTATTATTCTGCTGGGCATATCACGTCAGGCTGGACAATTTTATAGCTGTGTAAGATTGTTGATAACTTTTCTATCCCAGAAGGTTACATAGCAATTTCTAGTATTTTGAAAGCTTCATGGCAGAGAGAAAACTTACAGATATATTGAGCTAGATTTCTCCATGTCCTCTGGATCAAAATGTGCCACATCTTAAACAATAAGGCTATATTATGAAGTTCTGGTGGACAATCAAGAACAATAATAGTTTGCATTGCTTTTGTGGCTAAGACATTTACAACTTCATGAGAGGTATTCTACATTCTGAACATGGTACTCTAACACCAAACTTTTCTATTTAGCAACCTATGCTATGGTGGTTTGAAAAAATGGCCCCCATAGGCTCATAGGGAATAGCACTATCATGAGGTGTGTCCTTGTTGGAGTATGTGTGGTCTTATTGGAGGAAGTATGTCACTGGGGCTTGGCTTTGAGGTTTCAGACTTTCAAGCCAAGCCCAGTGTCACTATCTCTCTCTTCCTGCTGCCTGCCAATCTGGATGCAAAACTCTCAGCTACCTCTCCAGCACCATGTCTGCCTGCATGCTGCCATGCTTTCTGCCATAATGATAATGGACTAAATCCCTGAACTCTAAGCCATTGCAAATTAAATATTTTCCTTTATAAGTGCTGCCATGGTCATGGTGTCTCTTCACAGAAATACTACACCTAATAGAAACATGTGGCTTCTGGGAGGACCATTTTCTTCTGTCTAGGTTTACTCCAATTAAACTCCTCATATCAAATTCACAAAGAATGAATATATATATATTCATTGAATATTCAAGAATTAATATATATATATATTAATCTTGTAAAATACTGGGTTTCTATATGGATTTTTTTAAACATCCTTATTGTTAATTACCACTCTTTCCTTATACATCTCTGTCCTAACTTTCTCCCCACTTAAAACTCTCTCCAATTCTTTCCACTTTCCACTACATATCATCTGTATTCTACTCTTTCCTCTTCTTTAAAAATCTTTCTTTGCCTTCCCTTTTAATGGCCCCTACATGCCTGGTACTGAAAATGTAGCCAAGAATCTATGACTGTGGGGCTCATAGACCCCAGGTGTGAACCTGCTATTATTTTGTGAAGTGGACATAGTATGGAGCTGTCCTCTAAATTTAATTCTTTATACCAAAGGCTAATGCTGCTTTCAGTCCATCAGAGAAGCTTCTTTGTGCAGCAACCAGTGATTGAAGTATAAAGTTTTAATTGGTCAAAGTGTAGAGAAGAAACATCTGTGGAATGCTCAGTCACAAATAAGACATCTATGTCATACCCCCCACACCCCTTAACCCCAAGGTTCAGGGACAGTTGTCTAAAGGGACAAAAAAGATTGTAAGAGCTAGATTACTGCAGGAAATGAGTAAAACAGTGTGTTCTTGAGAGGAAAGACTTATGCATTCTTGAACTCACAGCAAGTATGGTTACCTGCACAAGACCATTACTACAAGTTTCAGACAGTCAACATTCCATCAAGACATGAGTGGCTCACTAGTGCTGTGGGATGGTCTGTATGTCAAGTGTGTTGCTGATTGGTCAGTAAATAAATCACTGATTGGCCATTGGCTAGGCAGGAAGTATAGGTGGGACAAGGAAAAGAATGCTGGGAGTGGAAGGCTGAGAGAGGGACACTGCCAGCCGCCATCAGGACAAGGAAGATGTAAAGTACCGGTAAGCCACAAGCCATGTGGCAAAGTAAAGATTAATAGAAATGGGCTAAATATAAGAGTAAGAGCTAGACAATGACAGGCCTGAGCTAATGGCCAAGCAGTTTAAATAATGTAAGAGTCTGTGTGTTTATTTTATAAGTGGGCTCTGGGACTGGCGGGACTTGGTGGCGGGAGCAGGAGAGAAATTCTCCAGCTACAAATGGCGTCCAACGTGGTGGCAAGAGTTTCCACCTAAAAACTTAGAAAAAAGATTCTAAAACGGACCTAAAAACAGCTTCCTAATTGTCTCTCTCAAATAAGCGGCAGCTGCCGGTTTGAGCTACTGGCGGGTTCCTAGCGTGCGCTCTCGACCTGCAGTATGGTGGGAATGAGGCCTCTGCAAGTAACACATTAAACTGTGTGGTGAATTTAGCCTTTGCTAGTACAAAACAAAAAAAAAGAGGTTTCTGGGCTACACGCTACTTTGGTAAAAGTGTAGACCCACTATTTCTGAGAGTTGATGGCTCCCAGAGCTGGCGGAAAACGTACTGCCGCCATTTTGGGAAGCTGAAGTGGGCGGAGCCAGCAGCCACAGCGCCAGCGCCGTTTCAGGCTTAGAAGGCTGCAGTTTAAAGCAATAGGCTCAAGCTAATATATAAAAAAAAAACACGTAAAGATGACTACCACACAGAGAATCTGGATTATGTTCTCTTTGATATTCGTAACTGCAGAAAAACATTTGATTGTAAAAGCTGTTGAGTTATGCCAAAATGTATATTTTAAAGGTACCTTGACTTCAAAATTTGGATATAAGGATATGTTGCTTTGGAAAAGAGTCTCTGCTCTTGTTTCCACAGAAAGCCAGAGACTATGGATTTGTTCCAGATTAAGATACATCAGGTTTGACCAGCCAAGACCCCCTGAAAGGTCTCCAATGACACCATGGCCCAGATGATTCAACATCCAGAATGGTTTCAAGTCAACTGGCTCAGATATACAGCCTCACGGACTACTCCATGATCCTAAAATTTTCTTTCTGTCTCCAGAAGATACAGCGCCCCCCTCCAGCAGGAAGTAGTAAGAGAAGCTACGCCCAAATTCCCAAATATACCAAGCTGGCTTTAGAGATGGAATTGGCTCACTCCCCCTCTAAACCCAGACATATTGCTCAAAAAAAAAAAAAAATGGTTAAGAGATTCTTATGTCCCAAATCAGAAGAGCCCTCTGGTGTGGGACAGAGAAAAACCAATATTTTTATTTAAAGCAGGTTGATTATAAATACAATCTCTTTCTAAAGAAAAAAAGGGGATAGTTTAGATATGATAGGATGAAAGGGTAGATTAATGAACCTACTTTTAAAGAATAACAACTTATTTAAAATGTTTTACATCGCTATAGATTTTAGTTTATTGATACAAGTTTAAACTTAATTTTGTTATACTATATATATATTTCTATTCTTGTTTGAGGTATTATGTTTATGTAACTCATTTAAAATTGTAATGGATAATTAAAAAATAGATTAATAGTTAGTCATCTATGATAATATTTGTAGCCATGTTAGTTAAGTCTTCTAGGTATACATAGATATATTTCAGATAGATAGGTAGTCTTCAAACACTTCAAAGACCTACAGAATATGGCATTTAAAATGTTTTAAAAGTTTAGACTTTTTGGACAATGAGACATGTCTGCTCCTGACAGCACCGATTTACTTCAGAGAGGAGGATGGGCATCGAAGACACTCCATATGGAGTTTATCTTCACCTTGACAAAAATAGCCATTTGGGCAAGAAACTGTTCTTGCCTGGACTGTCTGATCAACTGGACATGCAGGACCCATACAAAGGTGACCACTGAACTTTGCTTGACAAAATGGTCCTTCAGGTTCCTGCTTTGCAGAGAAAACTGCCAGACATTCTACAGGACACAGAGAAAAATGAATAAGAGACTCTAGGCCTGTGGGCTGAAGACAGATGCCCCAACTTTACAAGAGAACTTTGAATGACTGTCCAGGCTGCCAGCTGTCTCTGTCTACCCTACAAGACTCCTAAAAGTTGCTTATATCCTTCTCCATTTCTCAGGTAGTAGTATATCCTTCTGAGGTCTTTGATGTGGTTAAAGACTAGATACTTACAATTTTCCTTAGTTATAATAAAAGATAAGTTAGATATAAAACCTTAAACTCACAAATATAAGATAGATAGGATCTCTTCTTTAATATTGTATCTGTAATTCTTGCTTGATAATTGTTTTGTTATATATAATTTTACTATGTTAAAGTTAAAACCTTCCTTTTTAAGAAAAGAAAAGGGGAAGTGCTGTGGGATGGTCTGTATGTCAAGTGTGTTGCTGATTGGTCAGTAAATAAATCACTGATTGGCCATTGGCTAGGCAGGAAGTATAGGTGGGACAAGGAAAAGAATGCTGGGAGTGGAAGGCTGAGAGAGGGACACTGCCAGCCGCCATCAGGACAAGGAAGATGTAAAGTACCGGTAAGCCACAAGCCATGTGGCAAAGTAAAGATTAATAGAAATGGGCTAAATATAAGAGTAAGAGCTAGACAATGACAGGCCTGAGCTAATGGCCAAGCAGTTTAAATAATGTAAGAGTCTGTGTGTTTATTTTATAAGTGGGCTCTGGGACTGGCGGGACTTGGTGGCGGGAGCTGGAGAGAAATTCTCCAGCTACACACTAGCACCTACCTCTAACTAAAGACCTACTGTCATATGATGGATGCTGATAGTGTGTAGGAGTCAGTGTTATTCAAGGGTGTTGCCCCTGGTTGGTCAGCCATTTTCTAGTGGATGGGCCCACACACATGAGTATGTAGCCAACAAAATTAAAAACCATATGAAATGGGAAGGGGGTCTGAAATGAGGTTGAATGTGGGAAGATTTAAGAAGAATAATTGGGGTAAATATAATCAAAATACATTGTATGCATGTATGAAATTCTTAAGGAACGAATGTAAACATATTTTAAAATGTTGGCTGTTCCTATCCGGTGGTACCTGGTAAAGGCCTCTTGCCTATATCACAGCATAAGAGATGTTATCTGGGTGAGAGGAGACATGTGTGGGAGAGAGGTCACATAATAAGATAGGAAGAAATAAATTCAGTAGGAGACAGGCTCACATTTTTGTTGTTGTTGCTGTTTTTAGCAATCTAATTTAAGGGAACTAATCAACTCCACGAGACTAGAATTGGTCTTTTCCAAGGGTGACCAAGACCCTTGCACTTCCCACAAAGCTATATTCTAAAGTGATTAATGACACCCATAACATCACACTTAGAGAAAATTTCTATCACTTAATTATTAATTATTAATGGTGGATATACTCCAACTACATATGACCCACCACAACTTTTCTCTACTCAGAGTAATTAATAACAATAAAGAGAGAAAGGCATACAAGGAAAATAAAAATGAAAACCACAAATATCTTACTTCTTAATTGTATCTTCCAAGTAGTTTGTGATAAATAGTCTATAGACCATGTAAAATGTAAATCACTTCCTGACTGCCAAATTTCCCCTACAACTCACAAGGATAATAAACTTCTTTAATAATAATCATAGATCACATGTTTATTAAAAGTGTGGCAATCTTAGAGGGTAGAACAAAGAGCTACTGAGAATAAACCATCAGGGAAACAATCTAAAAGCTGAATTATATACTAATTGGAGAATATGTTCTATCCTCTACAAAGAGACAGATCACTACACTTAGGACCATGCATATGCTGGGACATGCTCTAACACTGAGCTCCACATCCCTTTAACTATTTATTGATAATACACTATTGAATGTTTTATAAGCCAAAGTTCTATAACACGGCATTTCAATACCTTTCATGACAACCTGGGTGAAGTACATGTAATACAAAAGGAGAGCAGACTTTCTTTGACCACCAGCCCCCAATTCATGGCATGGAGACTTAATATTAGTTATGAATTCTTAGTCTTACCTTATGCTTCAGGCCAGGCAGAAATGGGACACACTTTGAATCCCAGCCCTTGGGATCTCATGCTTTTGCCCCCAGTACTTAGGAGGCACACACGTCTTTAATCCCAGCACTAAGGAGATTGAGACAGGAAGTGATATGTCTGGGCAGAAAAAAGGAATATAAGGCAGGAGGAGACAGGAGCTCAGTCTTTTTTGATTGAGGAGTTGGTGATGTGAGAGGTGGCTGTGGCTTGCTCCTTTGTCTCTCAGATCTTTCAGCATTTACCCTGATATCTGGCTCTGGGTTTTTATTAAGACCAATTAGGATTTGTGCTGCATATGCTTGCTTTTTGCTAGCTCTTATAATTTATATTAACCTGTTACTCTTCATCTACATTTTGCCTTGAGGCTTTTTAACTTTCTTTCATTATGTATATCTTATTTTCCTGTTTCATCCCTGTCTGGCTGACTGGTGGCTACCTAGCTTCTGGCCACAGGCATGTCCCTCTCTTTTTCCCTCATTCTCTTCTTTCTCTTCTCCTCTTCTCTGAGCCTAGATTCCTCCTTCTACTTATTCTCTCTACCCAGCTACTGGCCATTCAGTATTTTGTTAGACCAATCAGGTGCCTTAGGCAGGCAAGGTGAAACAACAATACATCTTTACATAATTAAACCATTTCAGCATAAACAAATGTAACACACTTTTACATAGTTAAAGTATTATTCTGCAACATAAACAAATATAAAACATCTTTGCCTAAAGTAATATTCCACAACACAAAAGATCTCACATGGTCACTTGTGAGATAAATATATAAAGAAAAATAATGTTTTACTATAAATTAAATTTGTTTTTTTATTATTAAGAAATTTTCTATTCATTTTACATACCAATTCCAGATCCCCCTCTCCTTCCTCCTCCCGCCCTCCAGCCTTCCTCCCCAACCCACCCCCATTCCCACCTCCTCCAAGGCAAGGTCTTCCATGGGGAATCAGCAGAACCTGGTACATTCAGTTGAGACAGGTCCAAGCCCCTCCCCACTGTACCCAGGCTGTACAAGGTGTCTCACCATAGGCACTGGCTCCAAAAAGCCCATTCATGCACCAGGGATGGATCCGGATCCCACTGCCAGGGACCCCCTAAACAGTTCAAGCTAAACAACTGTCTCGCCTATGCAGAGGGCCTAGTCCAGTCCCATGGCAGCTTCATGGCTATTGGTCCACAGTTCATGAGTTCCCACTAGTTTGGCCTGGTCATCTCTGCACGTTTCCCCATCATAATCTCAATGTCCTTTGCTCATAGAATTCCTCCTCTCTCTTATCGACTGGAACCCTGGAGCTTGGCTTGGTGTCCGGCCATGGAACTCTACATCTGCTTCCATCAGTTATTGGATGAAGGCTCTATGATGACAGTTAGGGTATTCACCAACCTGATTACTGGAGTAGGCCAGTTCTGGCTTGTTCTCCAATTTTGCTAGTAGTCTAAGGTGAGGTCATCCTTGGGGATTCCTGGAAACTTCCCTAGCACCCTGTTTCTCCCTAGTCCCATGATGTCTCCATCTATCATGGTGTCTCTTTCCTTCCTCTCCCACTCTGTCCCGGTTCCAGCTTGAATTTCCCGTTCCCTTACGTTCTCACCCCCCATCCCATACCCTCCATTGCCTGCCTCCTCACCCCCAGGTTGCTCATGGAGCTCTCATCTATTTCTCCTTCACAGGGTGATCCATGTGTCCCTCTTAGGGTCCTCCTTGTTAGCTAGCTTTTCTGGAGTTGTGGTTTGTAGTTTGGTTATCTTTTGCTTTATGTCTAGTAGTCATTTATGAATGAGTACATACCATATTTGTCTTTATGAGTCTGGGTTGCCTCACTAAGGATGATATTTTCTAGCTCCATCTATTTGCCTGCAAATAAATTCTTAAGCTGTGAAAAATCAATTAAAAAACTGTTGTTTTCTAATGACTGTTTTTCAAGAGGAAGAGATTTAAGGGTCTATCCACAAAGCATCCTAGGTAAAAATTTAAAATATGCTCATCTTAATCTATAAGTTGCTGGCAAGGATCATATATGGATGGTCTAATGTATTGCTACAGATGAGGACACACTGAGCAATCAAAGAATGATGGAAAAATAATAAAACAATTTTGTAATACTTAGAAAGCACACTGAATTTAACATCAGCAATTCCTACTTTGCATAAAAGAGTAACATTATCTTGTAACTTAAGTCCATATTTTATTATTAACTAAAAAATTCTCTTTTATTGAGTGTGCAATTAACAGTGTAATTAGAAAGATTACTCCCCAAAGGACACAATCATATTCTCAGAAGGTAAGGTAGTACTGAGAACTCAAGTGATTGAATTCTACTTAAAATGATTTGTGATTATTAGCAGATGTCTAGCCATAGTCTTAACCCCTACTGACTAGTGCTTATGGTACTCAAAGCTACTCTGCATGCCACCAGAGGAGAAAATTTACCACCAACCCAGCTGTAAACCCTGTGATCTACAACAGTGACCTGCTTGCATGATAATGCTGGTGCAACAGTGCCATGAACGTAGGAGTAACTACCCACATATTGGATGGATCCCATGTCTTACACTGCTCAGGTAGCCAAGAACCTGAGAATGGTCAGACCTTTTGCCCTTAGAGAAAAATGAAATAGTATTGTTCTGCTAAAGGAGCACAACAATAAAATGACTCCTAATGATATGCTATGGCAGTCATAGATCAGTGACTCGCTAAGCTATCATTAGAGAAGCTTCCTCTTGCAATAGATGAGAACTAATACATTGACTCAGAACTAGACAAAGCACAGAGAGGAAGAGATTTTGGAGCATTTAGCCCTAAATGAGATCTCTTCATCAAAACCCACCCCTTAGCTGGGTGGTGGCAAACGCCTTTAATCCCAGCACTTGGGGAGGAAGAGCCAGGTGGATCTCTATGAATTCAAGGTCAGTCTGGTCTACTGAGCGAGATCCAGGACAGGCACCAAAACTACACAGAGAAACCCTGTCTGGAGAAATCAAAAAACAAACAAACAAAACAAAACAAAACAAAAACACTCCTCAAGAATCTGAGCTGTGCAGAAGAGGAGGTGGAAAGATTATAAGAGCTAGTGGGAATGCATGACACCAAGGAAATACTATCTTCCAGAATCAACAGAAGTAATGCACATATAAACTCACAGAGACTCTTTCAGCACACACATGACCTATACAGATTCAAGAGACATGAGGTGTCAGTGTTGAGAGGGGAAAGTAGATATGAGCTCCCAACCCTAACCTAGAAGCTATCTCCAATTAACATTTGCTTTCCAAAGGAAACGTTTTCTCAAATGGGATCTTACTGGGTATATTAACCACACATAATGGTAGACCCCATGACAATCAATAGATGACCAACACAAAACTAACTCAACTTTATCCTTGTAGTTTTTTTTTTCTGCCTCATAAATGCTTTGTTTGTGCATTTTTTTGAAGACTGTTCTTTTGCTTGTATATTGTGGTTTCCAATTTTGTGTTTTATGGGGTTTCCTTCTTTTTTCTTAAGAGAGAGAAAAAGAAAGGGCATGATGGTAAATGGGTAGGGAGTTAGGGAGGATCTGGGAGAAGTTGTAGGAGTCGAAACTATAATTAGAATATATTGTATGAAAAATTTTATTTTCAGTAGAAATTATTCTCTTCTCACTATTGATGATCTTTTTCTAGGAACTTTTAAGATAAAATAATAAATATTTGTACATGAATTAACAATACAAGAAAAGATTAAAATCTTTTTAATTATTATTAAATTAAATTATCTACTGTTTTCTGTATAGTTATATTGTTTAGGACAAATCAGTTTTTAATAAATTAATCAAGTCATATATACTGAAAATTCTAATATAAATTTGTATGTGTTTTTCCAAGGAGGACCCTAAGAAGGACACATGGATCACCTTGGGAATAGGAAGTAGATGAGATCTCCTGAGTAAACTTGGGGGAAATGGGGGGCAGTAGAGAGTAGTGGATGCAGGATGAGAACCTAAGGGAATGGGATGGCTGAACTGAAACAGGGACAGAGTAGGAGAGCAATGAAAGAGATACCATGATAGAGGGAGACATCATGGGGATAGGGAAAAACCTGGTGCTAGGGAAGTTTCCAGGAATCCTCAAGGATGACCCCAGTTTAGGCTACTAGCAATAGTGGAGAGGATACCTGAACAGGCCTACCCTGGTAATCAGATTGGTGAGTACCCTAACTGTCATCACAGAGCCTTCATCCAGTAACTGATGAAAGCAGATCCAGAGATCTACAGCCAAGCACCAAGCTGAGCACTGGGAGTCCAGTCAAAGAGAGGGAAGAGGGATTTTATGAGCCAGGGGCATCAAGTTAATGATGGGGAAATCTACAGAGACAACTGAACCAAGCTCAAAGGAACTCACGAACTTTAGACTGACAGCTGTGGAACCTGCATGGGACCGGACTAAACCCTGTGTTATGTTTTTTTTATATCCTTACTCATTTTCACTCTCGTGATTAGCCTCATCATTAGATTCTTGGGTATTCTTCCAGAGGTTCTTTTCAAAGTATAAGGGAAAATTTTTACTTATATATTTACATTTGATTTCATTTTTGCATAAAGTAACATTTATATATATATATATATATATATATATATATATATATATATATTATATATACAGATACTAAGAGATAGACAGAGCTATATCATACTTATATATAAATTTATCCTGGATTTCCACATTTGAATATAGTACCTGTTATCTAACTTCATAATATTCCATTGTATTGATGCATTATGACATACATTTCCTAAACTTGGTAAAATATTTAATACTTTATTTCAAAAAATGCATCTTTTTAGAAACATTAACAAATTCATAAAAATGTTTCAAGAAATTAGTAGGTCACCGAGTGAACACATAAGTTCTTTTAAATATCAGCAACTGGTTCCTCAATCTATAGGATTTTTCTCATAGCTGTGCAAAAGAATGCATTTTCAATCTTTGAACTTTGCTCATTTTACTCATTTTATTGTTATAATACACAATACAGGATGCTTCTCATTATGATTGAATTAGAGCTATTTAACATACTGCAATATTGTTCATGCTGCCATTTCTAGGAGAGATTGCTTCATAGCAGACTTCCTGCTATTCTGACACACTCTTTGTGCCCTGTTTCTGTGATGCTCCCTTAGCCATAAATGCAGGAGCTGTGATGTAAATGTATCTGTTAGGGCTGGACTCCATTCTATTCATTGATATCTGGATTGCATCTAGCTGTGATTTTCTGTGATAGTCTTCATTTACTATAAAGAGGGGCTTCTTTGATGAGGGGTGGCATCTCCAATTATCTATGGGATAAGTTTAGAATGTAGTAACTAGTGCATGCCTTTAACCCCAGCACTTGGGAGGCAGAACCAGGCGGATCTCTGTGAGTTCAAGGCCAGCCTGGGCTACAAAGTAAGTTCAAGGAAAGGCACAAAGCTACACAGAAAAACCCTGTCTCGAAAAACCAAAAAGAAAAAGAAAAAGAAAAAGAAAAAAGAATGTAGTAACCAGGGAAGTATAAAGGAACTGTGGCTGGGAGGGCTTGAGAGGTGAAGGAATACAGATTAGAGGTGATATATATTGGAAAACTGAAGCAAAGGGAGCAATCTGGGAGACAGGAGTGAGGTCAATACAGAAGAAGAAAGGAAAAATAAAACAATGGTTGTTGGATAAACCCTAAAAAATCATATTTTTTATATAAACCTAAAATTACACATAACACATATATGTGTATACATGTTAAAGTATATATGTACACACATACATACACACATACAAACAGAAGCTAAACCACTTGGTCTAACACTGCTCCCCATAAGAACCATACAGTAATAAAATCAACAAAAACAGTAGCAGGAAAGAAAAACTCCTTTTCTTTTTAAAATTTATTTATTTATTTTACATCCTGACTGCAGTTTCCCCTTCCTCCTCTCCTCCCATTCCCTCTCCCACCTTCTCTCTGCCTCTGTCCAATCCACTCCTCCTCCATTTATGTTCAGAAAAGGACAGGCCTCCAATGGATATCAGCAAAACATGGCATATCAAGTTGCAATAAGACTAAGCACCTCCCTTTGCATTAAGGTTGGGCAAGGCATCTCAGTATGAGGAATGGGGTCCCAAACGCTATCAAAAGAGAGATACCCGCTGTTCCCACTCTTAGGAGTCTCACCAGAAGACCATGCTACACAACTGTAACACATGCATAGGGCCTCAGTCAGTCCCACGCAAGCTCCCCGGTTGTCAGTTCAGACTCTATGAGCTCCATGAACCCAGGTTCATTGATTCTGTGAGGTTTTTGTTGTGGTGTCCTTGACCCCTCTTGTTCCTACATTCCTTCCTCCCTCTCTTCATCAGAATTGCCAGAGCTAGGCCTGATATTTGACTGTGGGTATCTATCTGTTTACATCAGTTTCTGGATAAAGCTTTGCTGACAATTGGGATAGGCATTAGTCTACGAGTATACCAGAATACTTTTAAGCATCATAACATTGATGTTTTTTTCTCCAGTCATATTTGGTTCTATCCTAGGTCTCTGGGCCATCCAACCTCTAGGTTATGGTACTCCAGACAGTGTCAGGAGTATGCTCACTCTTGTAGCATGGTTCTTAGGCTGGACCGGTCATTGGTTGGCTACTCTCACAATTTCTGCACCACTCCTACCCCAGTACATCCGATAGGCAGGGCAGACTGTGCATTAACGGTTATGTGGCTGGGTTGGTGTCCCAATTCCTCCACTGCAAGTCTTGCCTGGTCACAGGAGATGGTCAGTTCAGGCTAACAATTGCTAAGAGTCTTAGCTGGGATCATCCTTGTAGATTCCTGGAAGTTTCCCTTACAGAAGGTTTCTATACAACTCCCAAATGCTCCCCTTTCCAGTCATCTCTTACAGTGCTCTTCCCCAGAATCCTCCTCAACTAGATTGCTCATGATCCCATTCCCATCTATACCCCTAGTCCATCCATGAAATCTCTTCTATTTCCATTTCCCAGGGAGATACGAGGTTTCTCCCCTTCAGCCCTCCTTGTTACCTAATCTCTCTGGGTCTGAAATCCAGACACATTTAACCTGATAAAAGAGAAAGTGAGAAATAGCCTTGAACACATTGGCACAGGAGACAACTTCCTAAATGGAACACCAATATTACAGACACTAAGATCAACAATCAATAAATGGGATCTAATGAAACTGAATAGCTTCTGTAAGCCAAAGGACACCATCAATAGTGTTAGTATTCTGACCCACCCCTTGGAGACCCACCCAGAATCCTGACATAAAGTCCCCTTTAAAAAAGAACGTCCCCCTTTATCTCTATTCCCATGTGGTGTGCTCTCATTCTCTCTTTACCTCTCTCTTTCTCTCCATCTATCCTTATCTCTCTCCTTCCCTCTTTCTCTCTCCCCTCTCTCTTTCCCCACCAAATAAAACTTCACTGAGGGCTGTCTGCATGGCATCTCTGTCTCTCATCTGCCATGAGGCACCTTGGCTCTACCCGCCAAAGCCTCCTGCACACCTTATCACAACAAATAGGACAAAGCATCAGCCTACAGAATGGGAAAAGCTCTTCACTCACCCCACAACTGACAGAGGGCTGATTCTCAAAATATATAAAGAACTCAATAAACTAATCATCAGCAAATCAAATAATCCAGATCTAAACAGAGAATTCGCAACAGAATCAGAATTCAGAAGAATTCAAATGGTCAAGAAACACTTAAAGAAATGTTTAACAACATTTAGTCATCAGGGGAAATTCATTTATCCAGCTATACTCTTCCTATGGGCAATTGAGATTACCTTCTGATCTAAGTCAAATCTTAAATAAAAGGAGGAAGAAATAATTATAGAATGAAATAAATATTTTCTCAATGTTGCAGAGTAAATTAAATATGAACCTAAAAAATTAAGAAATGTAACTATGGTCAAGTTCAGTTTTCCTTTCTATTGCAATTCCTTTCATGACAATTGTATACATATATAAAATAAGAAGAAATCATTTCACACAAAAAATATTTTTATCTGTAAGCTATAATACATTTGTTCAACTTATTTGGTAATTTATTCTTTATGATGTGATTTTTATAAGCACAAATGAGAACACATAGGGATATATACAAGAACTTCTATTTTATCTTACTTTCCATCTACCTATTGTTTGTATGGAAGTTCTAATAAAGACAACATCTAGCAGAGTGCTTTTAATTGTGTGATGGTAAAATTGGTTACACACTTAAAATCATTAAGTTCTGGTGAATATCTTCAAAAATGATCTTTTTTAGTTTCTGAGATTAACAATGAATAAAATTATCTGAATCAGCTACAAAATACCAGAATGTTGTGAGAAAATCTTTTTGTATACTATGAAGATGTGTCTCTGCTAAGGCACCTTCTGATTGGTTTAATAAAGAGATGAAAGGTCAATAGCCAGACAGGAAAGGATAGGCAGGACTTCCTGGTAGAGAGAGAAACTTGGAGGAAAAATCAGAGAGGCAGAGTTTCACCAGCAAGATGTGGAGAAAGTTTGACTTACTGTATGGAGAAGAGGTAATGAGCCACCTGACAAAAAATAGATTAGGGACTTCCCTTCTGGAAGACAGGTGAGTCCCCCAGCTTGCCCCGGACCCCATCCCTGGGCACCAGCCACTCCGGGGAAGACCTGCCCAACTTGGCCCCAGATTCTGGCCACCAGCAGGTTCCCTTCTAGCCCCACTGGGAAGGATACCCTTCTCCAAGACCCATGGCAAACCCTGCAGTCTCCATGCCCTGCCCCCACGCCCATCTGCCCGAGCCCCAAGCCTCTTCCTGAGACTTAGAGGCCGGCCCCCAGCTCCCATCTTGCCCTGGACTTCCCTTCTGGAGCACAGGTGAGTCCCCTAACTTGCCCCCGACCCCATCCCTGGGGACCAGCCACTCCGGGGAAGACCTGCCCAACTTGGCCCCAGGTTCTGGCCACCAGGCAGGTTCCCTTCTAGCCCCACTGGGAAGGATCCCCTTCTCCAAGACCCCTGGCAGACCCTGCAGTCTCCACGCCCTGCCCCCAAGCCCATCCGCCGGAGCCCCAAGCCTCTTCCTGAGACTTAGAGGCCGGCCCCTAGCTCCCATCTTGCCCTGGACTTCCCTTCTGGAGGAGAGAGAGAGACAAAGAGAGAGAGAGAGAGAGAGAGAGAGAGAGAGAGAGAGAGAGAGAGAGAGGAGAGCTCCCATCCTGCCCTGGACTTCCCTTCTGGACAAGAGCTCCCATCCTACCCCAGACTTCCAATTTGGACAAGAGAGCTCCCATCTGGACAAGAGAGAGAGACTTCCTGAATCTGTCAGCTCTGTCTGAACCAAGTGTGTGGATAAGGCCAAGAACAAACCACAAGGAGATGGGCAGATGTCAAGGCAGAAACACATACAACAAAAGGAATAGCAATACAGAATCACCAGGCCCTAGCCCTCCTCCAACACCTAGACCTGAACATCAGAAATTGGAAGAAGCAGAAGAAAATAGCCTTATGAATGACATCATGAAGAAGCTAGAGGCTTGTGTAGAGGAAAAGACAAAAAAATGTGAAGAACGCTGTAAACAACTAGAGGAAAGGGCAAATAAATTAGAATAAATCAATAAAGTTCTGGAAGAGAACAATAAAGTCCTGAAAGAAAATCAAGAAAAATCAATGAAACAAATGAAGAAAACAGTCCAAGACCTGAAAAGGGAAATAGAAAAAATGAAGAAGACACAAACAGAGGGAATGCTGGAAATAGAAAATCTGAGAAAATGATTGGGAACTTCAGATGCAAGTATAATCAACTTCAGATGCAAGAGATGGAAGAGAGGATCTCTACCGTTGAAGATACAGTAGAAGAAATAGATTCATCAGTCAAAGTAAACACTAAAGCCAACAAAGTCATGAACCAAAATGTCCAAGAAATTTGGGACACCATGAAAAGACCAAACCTACGAGTAATAGGGGTAGAAGAAGGAGAAGAATACCAACTCAAGGGCATAGAAAATATATTCAACAAGATCATAGAAGAAAACTTTCCCAACTTAAAGAAGGAAATGCCTGTGAAGATACAAGAAGCCTATAGAACACCAAACAGACTAGACCCCCAAAAAAGTCCCCTCACCACATAATAATTAAACAATTAAAAGTACAGAATAAAGAAAGAATATTAAGAGCAGCAAAGGAAAAAGGCCAAGTGACATATAAAGGCAAACCTATCAGAATAACACCCGATTTCTCAATGGAGACTTTGAAAGTCAGAAGGACCTGGACAGATGTAATGCAGACACTAAGAGACCATGGATGTCAGCCTAGACTAATATACCCAGCAAAACTTTCAATCATCATAGATGGAGTGAACAAGACATTCCATGACAAAGCCAGATTTAAACAATATTTATCCACAAACCCAGCCCTACAGAAAGCACTAGAAGGAAAATTCCAACCTAAGGAAGTCAGATACACCCTCAAAAACACAGGCAATAGATAAAGCCACAGCAGTAAACCCCAACGAAGAGAAGTACACACACATCACCACCAAAAAATAACAGGAATGAACAATCACTGGACATTAATATCCCGATATCAGTGGACTTAATTCACCTATAAAAAGACATAGGCTTATAGAAGGGATACAAAAGCAGGACCCATCTTTCTGCTGCATAAAAGAAACACATCTCAAATTCAAAGATAGACACTACCTAAAAATAAAAGGCTGGGAAAAGACTTTCCAATCAAATGGTCTTAAGAAACAAGCGGATGTAGCCATCCTGATATCCAGCAAAATAGACTTCAAACTAAAATCAATCAAAAGAGATCAAGAAGGGCATTACATACTCATCACAGGAAAGATCCACCAAGATGAAGTCTCCATTCTGAACATTTATGCCCCAAACACTACCCACATATGTAAAAGAAACATTACTAAAGCTTAAATCACATATAAAACCTCACACATTAATAGTGGGAGACCTCAACACCCCACTTTCACCACTGGACAGATCTCCCAAATTGAAACTTAACAGAGAAATAAAGGACTTAACTGATGTCATGACTCAAATGAACTTAATCAACATCTACAGAAAATTCCATCCTAACAAAAAAGAATATACCTTCTTCTCAGCACTCCATGGAACCTTCTCTAAAATCAACCACATACTTGGCCACAAAACAAATCTAAACAGACACAAAACAATTGGAATAATCTCCTGTGTTCTATCAGACCACCATGGTCTAAAGTTGGATTTCAACAACAACAAAAACTACAGAAAACCTACAATCTCATGGAAACTGAATAATACCCAACTGAATCACCAATGGGTTAAGGAAGAAATAAAGAAAGAAATTAAAGACTTCCTAGAGATCAACGAAAATGAAGACACCACATATCCAAACCTATGGGACACTATGAAAGCAGTACTAAGAGGGAAATTCATAGCACTAAATGCCCACATAAATAAGCTGGAGAAATCTCACACTAGTGACTTAACAGCACACCTGAAAGTTCTAGAACAAGAAGAAGCAAAGTCTCCCAGGAAAAATAGATGCCAGGAAATTATCAAACTGAGAGCTGAAATCATTAAAATAGAAACAAAGAGAACAATACAAAAAATTAATGAAATAAAGAGTTGGTTCTTTGAGAAAATCAACAAGATAGACAAGCCCTTATCCAAACTAACCAAAAGACAGAGAGAGAGCATCCAAATCAACAAAATCAGAAATGAAAAGGGGGACATAACAACAGACATTGAGGAAATCCAGAGAATCATCAGGTCATACTTCAAAAACCTCTATTCCACGTAACTGGAAAACTAAAAGAAATGGATAATTTTCTGGATAGGTACCACATACCTAAATTAAATCAAGACCAGATAAACTATTTAAATAGTCCAATAACATCTAATGAAATAGAAACAGTCATTAAAAGTCTCCCAACCAAAAAAAGCCCAGGACCAGATGGTTTCAGTGCAGAATTCTACCAGATCTTCAAAGAAGAGTTAATACCAATACTCTCTAAATTGTTCCACACAATAGAAACAGAAGGAACATTACCAAACTCCTTCTATGAGGCTACAATTACCCTGATTCCTAAACCAAACAAGGATACAACAAAGAAAGAGAACTACAGACCGATCTCCCTCTTGAATATTGATGCAAAAATACTCAATAAAATACTGGCAAACAGACTCCAAGAACACATCAAAACAATTATCCACCATGATCAAGTAGGATTCATTCCAGGGATGCAAGGATGGTTCAACATATGAAAGTCTGTCAATGTGATACACCATATAAACAAACTCAAAGAGAAAAACCACATGATCATCTCACTAGATGCTGAAAAGGCATTTGACAAAATCCAACACCCCTTCATGATAAAGGTCTTGGAGCGATCAGGAATACAGGGAACATACCTAAACATAATAAAGGCAATTTACAGCAAGCCAACAGCCAACATCAAATTAAATGGAGAGAAACTCAAAGCAATTCCACTAAAATCAGGAACGAGGCAAGGCTATCCAATCTCCCCATACTTATTCAATATAGTACTTGAAGTTCTAGCCAGAGCAGTAAGACAACATAAGGAGATTAAGGGGATACAAATTGGAAAGGAAGAAGTCAAGCTTTCCCTATTTGCAGATGACATGATAGTATACTTGAGCAACCCCAAAGATTCCACCAAGGAACTGATACAGCTTATAAACACCTTCAGCAACATAGCAGGATACAAGATCAACTCAAAAAAATCAGTACCCCTCCTATATACAATAGACAAAGAAGCGGAAAAGGAAATCAGAGATACATCACCCTTTACTATAGCCACAAATGACATAAAATACCTTGGGGTAACACTAACCAAGCAAGTGAAGGACCTATATGACAAGAACTTTAAGTCCCTGAAAAAAAAATTGAAGAAGGTGTCAGAAAATGGAAAGATCTCCCATGCTCATGGATAGGCAGAACTAACATAGTAAAAATGGCAATCTTACCAAAAGCAATCTACAGATTCAATGCAATCTCCATCAAAATACCAACACAATTCTTCACAGACCTGGAAAGAATAATACTCAACTTCACATGGAAAAACAAAAAACCCAGGATAGCCAAAAGAATCCTGTACAATAAAACAACCTCTGAAGGCATCACGATCCCTGACTTCAAGCTGTACTATAGAGCTACAGTAATAAAAACAGCTTGGTACTGGCATAAAAACCGACATGTGGACCAATGGAATCGAATTGAAGACCCTGACATTAATCCGCACACCTATGAACAAATAATTTTTGACAAAGAAGCCAAAAGTGCACAATGGAAAAAGAAAGCATCTTCAACAAATGGTGCTGGCAAAACTGGATATCAACATGTAGAAGGCTGCAAATAGATCCATATCTATCAATGTGCACAAAACTTAAGTCCAAGTGGATCAAGGACCTCAAGATAAATCCAGCTACTCTGAACCTGCTAGAAGAGAAAGTAGGAAGTAGTCTTGAACGAATTGGCATAGGAGACCACTTCCTAAATAGAACACCAGTAGCACAGACACTGAGAGAAACAATCAATCAATGGGACCTCTTGAAACTGAGAAGCTTTTGTAGAGCAAAGGATATGGTCAACAAGGCAAAGCGACAGCCTACAGAATGGGAAAAGGTCTTCACCAACCCCACATCTGACAGAGGACTGATATCCAGAATATATAAGGAACTCAAGAAATTAGACATCAAAATGCCCAACAGTCCAATTATGAAATGGGCTATAGAACTAAACAGAGAATTCTCAACAGAGGAACCTCAAATGGCTGAAAGACATTTAAGGAATTGCTCAACATTCCTAATCATCAGGGAAATGCAAATCAAAACAACTCTGAGATACCACCTTACGCCTGTCAGAATGGCTAAGATCAAAAACACTGAAGACACCTTATGCTGGAGAGGATGTGGAGCTAGAGGAACTCTCCTCCACTGCTGGTGGGAATGCAAGCTTGTACAGCCACTTTGGAAATCAATATGGCGCTTTCTTAGAAAATTGGGAAACCATCTCCCCCAAGATCCAGCTATACCACTCTTGGGTATATACCCAAGGAATGTTCAACCACACCACAAGAGCACTTGTTCAGCTATGTTCATGTCAGCATTGTTTGTAATAGCCAGAACATGGAAACAACCTAGATGCCCTTCAACTGAAGAATGGATAAACAAAATGTGGTACATATACACAATGGAATACTACTCAGCAGAGAAAAACAATGACATCATGAGGTTTGCAGACAAATGGATGGATCTAGAAAAAATCATCCTGAGTGAGGTAACCCAGACTCAGAAAGACAAACATGGTATGTACTCACTCACAGCAGGATACTAGATGTGGAACAAGGATGACTGGACTGCTACTCACATCACCAGGGAAGCTACCTGGAAAACAGGACCCCAAGAAAGACACGGGGATCGCCCAATGACAGAGAAATGGAATGAGATCTACATGAACAGCCTGGACATGAGTGGGGGTAGTGAAGGGCGAGGGTTGAAGGAAAGAGAGCTTGGGGGAGCGGGAGATCACAGCTGGATCAACAACAGAGAGGGAGAACAAGGAATAGGAGACCATGGTAAATGAAGACCACATGAGAACAGGGAGAAGCAAAGTGCTAGAGAGGCCCACAGAAATCCACAAAGGTACCCCCACAACAGACTGCTGGCAATGGTCGAGAGACAGTCCGACCTGACCTACTCTGGTGAGGGGATGGCCAAACACCCTAATTGTCGTGCTAGAAACCTCATCCAACTACTGAGGGATCTGGATGCAGAGATCCATGACTAGGCCCCGGGTGGATCTCTGGGAGTCCAATTAGCAAGAATGAGGAGGGTTTATATGAGCGAGAATTGTTGAGACCAAGGTTGAATAAAGCACAGGGACAAATAGCCAAACGAATGGAAACACATGAAATATGAACCAATGGCTGAGGGGTCACCAACTGGATCAGGCCCTCTCAGTGGGTGAGACAGTTGATTGGCCTGATCTGTTTGGGAGGCATCCAGGCAGTGGGACCGGGTCCTGTGCTCATTGCATGAGTTGGCTGTTTGAAACCTGGGGCCTATGCAGGGTCGCTTGGCTCGGCCTGGGAGGAGGGGACTGGACCTACCTGGACTGAGTCTACCAGGTTGATCTCAGTCTGTGGGGAAGACTTTGCCCTGGAGGAGATGGGAATGGGGGGTGGGCTGGGGGGAAGGTAAGGGGGGCGGGAGGGGGAAGAACAAGGGAATCTGTGGCTGATATGTAGAACTGAATTGTATTGCAAAATAAAAATTAAAAAAAAAGATACTCTCATTCCAAATATATATATATATATATATATATATATATATATATATATATATATATATAAAGGTTAATTTAAGTTTTAAGAGCTGGTTGGGAACAAGCCTATTCTAAAGCCAATCTTTCATCATTAATAGGAAGTCTCCATGTCATTATTTGGGAGCTGATGGTCCAAAGAAAGTCTGAGTACACCAGAGGGTTTTTCCCATAGATAAAACAATAAGATGAGCCAGCAGTGGTGGCACACTTCTTTAATACCAGCACTTTGGAGGCAGAGGTAGGTGGATCTCTCAGATCTGAGTTTGAGGCCAATCTGTTCTACAGAGTGAGTTTCAGGGAAACCAGGGCTACACAGACAAACTCTGTCTTGAAAAAACAAACAAACAAAAACAATAAAATGCTAGAAATGCTGGTTATCTTGGTCTAATAATTATTAGTATTACTATTAATTTTCAATATTAATTACACTAATAGTCATTATTACACTGAACAGAAAATGATTCATAGTGATTTTTTTAATCTATTAAACACATTTCAAATGCTTTTCTCAGACATCTAAGCCAAATGTACCCTTTGCTCTACAGGTTTCTTTTGGTCGTGGTGTCTATCACAGCAATTTGAAAACCTAACTAAAATGAAGTTTTCTTCTATTTTGATTTTATTTCTGTGTAATTAAGGGATGCAGTGCATGAATAAATGACTGTCTGATCACAGTCCATCATTGATGGAAATCAAGGCAAGGATTCATGCAAGACAGGAACCTGGAGGCAGAAACTGAAGTAGAAATCATGGAATTGCTGCTTACTGGCTTATGCCCCATGATTTGATCAGCCCACTTTCTCATACAACCAAGGACCACCTGCCCAAGGATGCACCATCCACAGTGATCTGGGCTCTTCCAAATCAATTATTAATACAAAACTTTGCCTAACAGACTTGCCTAAACTAATCTGATGTCAACATTTTCTCAATTAAGTTTCCTCTTTCTAGATGAGTCCAGCTAGTGTCAAGTTGACAAAAACCTAGCAAGGGCTTTCACGGATCCTAATTGTCAATACTTAAACATTATTTGGATGAAAGTAAACATAACTTGATCTATGTACTGGTCCACATTGTTATTACTGTCTCTAATGACCAGTATTTTCTGAAATAATTATGTGCCCAATAATCTAGTCCAGAAACCTAATTACATATCTCCTAAAATCGTATAGCAATAATTATGTAAAATTTGGAACTGCGTAGAATGATGGTTCAATCCTTACTGCTATTTATAATTGCTGAATCTTTGTTATCTTTCATATTATAACTTAATTATAACATGTATCCCTTCCCTTTCCTCCCTCCAAACTCTCCCATAAACCTCTCCACATTCTCCTTTAAATTCATGGCCACTTTTTTCACGAATTGTTGTTGTATGCATTTATGTATTTGTATATACATACATATTTCTAAACATAAATTCTGAGTCCATATAATTTTACTTGTATGTTTTCAATGCTGACCGATTGGTGCGATCTTCCCTGGTAAAGATTATTTCTTCTGTTCATAGAAGTTCTCATTTGCTTGTTGTTCTTTATATAGGGTTCAGGGTTTTCAGCTTTCCCTATCCACTTTGGCATATCATTGATGTCTTCCTTGTTAAAATCACATTTGGACAATCATATTAGTGAGACTTTTGGGTTGTATCTTATGAAACTACTAGGAGACAGCATCTCAGAACAAACCCCTGGATCTTCTGGCTCTTTCAATCATTTCTACACCTTCTTCTGCAAAGTTCCCTTAGCCTTTGATGCAAGTGTGCTTTGCAGATGTATGCATCGGGACTCGGCTCCAAGACTCAGCATTTTGATTAACAGTGCTGTATCTATAGTGGTCTCCATCTGTTGCAAAAGGTTGTTTCCTTATAAAGGGGTGAGTTCTACAATTATACATGGGTATAATAAAAAGTGTTTAGATTATTATAAGGGATTATGCTTTACTAAATTAGTGGTTGCGGATTCTACTCCAATAACCACAATTTCACCAGCGCTGAGTAGTTAGCTAGGTTTCTAGTACAATGAACATTTTTTTCTTTTGTTGGATGGATCTTAAGTCCATTTAGAGAACTTTAAGTTACCACCAAGATTTGTGTGCCACTTGTCATCTTTAGGGTTATTATACCATAGATGTAGTTCATAGCCATCATAGCTGAGTAGGACATTTCATTGCCTCCCTCTTTCCTTTGGAAGATTGCATGGCATCTTCTGCCATGAAAGCTAGTCCACAATAAGAGAGCATGAAGGAGATGCAGAGAAGAGTAAACTCTTTTTCACTGTTGATGGGATTTCAAACTGGTGTAGCCACTATGGAAATCAGTGTGAAGAATTCTCAAAAAGCTAAAGAAATTTACCAAATGACTTAGCTCTACCACTCTTTGGCATGTGCTCAGAAGACTTGACATCCTACTCCATAGATACTTGATCAGCCACGTTCATTGCTGTTCCATTCACAATTGTAGGAAATGGAAAGAACTTGAATATCCTACAACCAACAAATGGATAATGAAAATATTGTACATATACATTATTAAAAATTATTCAGCTATAAAGAAAAATGAAATCATTAATTTTGCAGATAAACAGATGGAACTAGAAAAGATCATATATGTGTGAAGTAACACAAACCCAGAAATAAAAACACTGTATATTCTCTCTTATTGGAGGCTCCCAGGTCTAAATGTTCAGATGTGAATATATAGCCTGTGCTGACTACAAAGACCAGGAAAGTAAGATAGAAATATTGTCAGGATAGGGGAGTTAGAGAACAACAGAGAATGGACTAGCAGGCTATAAATAATCTGATTAGAGAAATAGGAGAAGAGGGGAGCCCTTTAGGGAGAGAGAATGGGTAAATACAGAATAAATTAAGAGGAAGGCAAAGGGGAATGGCAGATTACAAGTGATCTGATAGGGGAAGTGTGAAAAGAGGGCATTTTTAGGGAAGGAACAAGGAGATAAATACAGGAGAAGAAGGAAGGTGAATAAAATAACAAGGATTTCTAAAAAAAAAAAAAAGGAATCATACTGTCAACTATATATCCCCCAAACCCTATAAGGCACATAATTCTGTGTATAAATATACATATATAATTTAATAGACTTTTCTTGTCTAAGCTGATGGTCCCTAAGGCCACCTAACACACCCCAATACTAGAAATTAGAAGCCCTCCTTTTAGTCATTGCCCAGGGTTGTCTAAAAGACTCTAAATAAAAACTCAACCTACTGCTGTTGCCCTTGGTTGCCCCTCAGAAGTGGAGGTAAGTCCCTATTGCTGAATACACCATGAACTTCAGAAACAGAGTCCCGATCTTCTGAACTGACTTCAGTCTTTTTAATGTAAAAAGCCATTGTATAAAAATGCCAATCAAATATATGGGAAAAATTTTAAACAAAACAATGTAAATCATCATCAGGTTTAATCAAACAGTAAAATGAACATCAACCATGTGGTTTGTACATTCCTAGGAACTGAGAATCACAATTTGAATGAGAATAAGCCCAAGCTTTTGGTAAGATATACTATTTAGTGAGAAAGGAAAACATTACTGAAATCAACTTAAATAGGTATATATCTACAAATAGTAATAAGTTTTATAAAGGAAAGGTACATGATCCTGAAAATTTAGGGAAACATTTATTCCCATTATTCTTAGTATAGTCGTCTTAACCATTGCAGTTAACAGTGCCTTATTTTGTAAGTACTACCTTGTGATGAGTTATACAGCTGATGCTCAAATGAAGAGTAGTATTGGCAAAGAAGACTAAATGGTAACAAATTCCACAGACTCTGTAATCATAAATGCTAGAAGCTGAGGAAAGTTCGGAAACTTTTAATCTTTCACTATTATGAAGCGGAAAAATTGACATAAAGACAGCTCTGTCCTCTGAAAAAGTACAAATACATTCAAAGAAGTCAAGCATTTGAATAAAAAGTGCCTGGTGTGTTAGTGATATAAATTGTTATAATAAAGAGCAAATCAAAATTGAAGAATATCTTTTATAGGTTGAAACAGAAGGTGGACTATGTTGCATGCATGCCAGATCATTTAGAAATCTAGTTACAAGACCATGTCACTTGATGGCAGCTTTCGGCAGATGGATACCAGCATATGCGCACTATTGAACATGATTAATTGAATGACCTGGGATTAGGTTTCTCAGGAAGAAAAATATAAAATAAACTTCAGAGAGTGTAAGGGGATCTGTGCGATCTCAAGGCTTGCCAAATTTAAAGCTTTCAATCTTTCTTGTATACAAATCATACTTCAAGGATGCACAAGCTGTTACGGTTAGTAGTAAGCGCTTTAGTCAGTTTGTTAATTAACTTCCTAGAAAATTGCAGATTTTACCCCATAATTGAAAAGGTATGCCCATTTTACTCAAAATTCACACATGTATAAAGAATAGCACATCAAGGAGCAAACAGGGACATGGTTCTTCCATTCTCAGAGAAAATAACATCTATCAACAGAGTTTTCTTTACAATATTACACAGAAAAAGACCACTACTTTAATTCCCAGCCCAACTTCCACAGTAGTAGCATATGTTATTATTTGAACATGTTAACAGAAAAAAGAAATTGTGGTGAGGAAATTTTAATTTCACATGAGTATAAGAATGAGAAGATACTTTTTCACATGTTCTACTTCTCTTAAATACACAGAAATTAAATAGTGAATTAATATCAAATCATATTTTATCATATTGTCAAAACCTAAATAAATGTTATTATATGTGTAATGCTGGTTATTCTTGGTTTTAAGTTGTAAAATGCTAGAAATATCCATTATTTTGAAGCTATAGGATCACAATATTGTACATCAATTTTAAATATTTGCTTCTTTAGGCCAAAGGCATTTCATGCAATATTTTAAATTCCCTATTCCTTAAATTAACACAATAACTCAATACTCATGAATATTCCCTATTAGTGGTTGATGGAATTGAAGAAAATATGTTATATATGTTCTTATGCTTTTATCATAAAAAAACACAGTATTACTAGGAAACAGCCTTTGCATCAAAGGTGAGAAAATACATATTAGTCTGTCTAACATGTCAAAATAAAACAAATCCTACTATCCTTACATAGATTCCTTTTATTCCTATGTATTTATTGAGGTATAATGTATGATCAAGAGTATACAGGATCACTATTAACAATAGTACAAAAATTGCAGGGATATGTTTAATAAAAGACAGATGTAGCATACCACAACTGCAACCTTAGCAGATGTAAATGAAGGACAGGTAATCATACCATATGAAAACACAAATATAAATACATCCCATTAATATTATAGAAAATTGTTTACCAAGTGCCAATTTTAGTCTAAAGACTACATTAAAAATCACTTAGTAGGTACTTATTATGGTAGTCTGATTTTCAATAGGATTTTTTCAACTTAGCACCTTGCTTCTTGATTCATCTGTGTTTGGCACAAATTCACACCGTAACATAAAAGGGCAACCACAAGAGGTGAAAATCTGAATGATAAAACAGTTTAACTATTTTCGGCCCTCAAGGAAGTGTGTGTGTGTGTGTGTGTGTGTGTGTGTGTGTGTGTGTGTGTGTGTGCTGTTATGGTCTGTACATGTGTACATCATATTTGTGATGTGTGTGTTTGTGGTAATATGCTGTGAGTGTGGGGGTATGCACATGCCTGCACAAATGTGAAGGTTAGAGGTAAACATTGGGTGTCTTTGTCTATTGTATTCCAGTTTATCGCCTTGAGACAGGATCTCTCACTGAACTGGAAGCTTATTTTTTTGTCTAGGCTGACTGCATAGCTAGTTGCAAGGATCTGTCTGCCTCCAACCCAATCTTGGGGATAATGGTATACACAACCATTCCCGGATTTTCATGTGGGTAGAAGGGACTTGAACACACCTAATAGTGCTTGCTCAGCAAGTGCTCTTAACCACTGAGCTTTTTCCTCAGACTTAAATGATCATCTTTTTAGTATAGCATATATGGTAGAGAAAAATGTGCTTGTAATATAATATTGTTATTGTTATATAATATTGTATTAATAGACAAAGTTTTTAGTAAGAGTAGTGATAATAACAACAATAACCATAAATCATTCAATAAACATATATTGTTAATTTTAACAAAACCAACACAAGTAAATCAAGGAAAGTCTTCATATATTTGCACCAACATTAACTAGTGTGTATACATTTGAGGGTCAGACATTTTAAAGAGAAATTCAAGTTTGTGGAGTCTTGGATGGTATGTAGAACAGTTAAGAAAACAGAGCCCTTGAAAATGACAAGCTAGAATAATATTTTTCCTATACAAAGCATTGCCTCTGGTTTATAAATCAAGTGCCTGAGCATTATAAGCTATATATTATCTCATGCCTTTTCTAAAATTGTCTCATGGATCTTACAACTAACTTTACTTCCTCTACACTCCCTCTTAACTACAGTAATTATTAGAAGTGTTGTCAGGTAAATACAAAGTAAAGAATGCAAACATCTTAATGGAAGAGTTGGAGGTGAATAAGGCAAATAAAGCAATAACAGGGACTTCACTTTCAATATCTGTTGTGGTATATCACATGGATGATTAACTTATGATTTTGTAGGTGTGTTTTCCCCAAAACAGATATTATTATCTCAATGGAAGTTTATCCCATTTAATAAAAGAATGTGACTGCCAAAAATTTCATTAGTTCCATTCTCCACATGGGCCATTGGGTATAAAGGTTATTGAACAGGCTAGAGTACCAATATTGTTTGCACATTGCAAAGTACCATAAATTTTTTTTGCCTATTTTTATCGGAAGATACTTTTATTTCTTCTTAAATTATTACATTGCTTTGTTAGGTACAGCCTGGTGGCTATTAGGCCTTCCTAGGTAACTTGGTGTTTCACACTTGACACTTTCAATGAAACTTGTTTCTATATATTATAATTTCATTATAATTTAATGACGAGAATTTATTTTCTGTTCTTTTCTGTTTCATATCCTTAATGCCTCCTGTGCCTGGATCCACATCTCTTTTCTGAGAAATATTTGATATGATTATTTTTAACAGGATTCTTCTTTTGATTCTGTGCACACAGTCCATGAATTCGATCTTTTTAAACTGTCACTAACATTTTGAAATTAATCCTCATAGTGTTATTTTGTCTTTGTCCTTATGGGAGTGTTCTAGTTCCTCTTCCTTGTCATCAAACTTTGACATTCTTTTCTCTCAATTTATTCTATTGGTTAAGCTTTCCACAGAGTTTTGTATTTGACTTATGATTTTCTTTTTTCATTATATTTTGATTACCTGACATAATTTTAAAATTTAAATATATTTTGATCATATTCTTCCTCTCCCCCAAGTCCTTCCAGATCCTCTTTTTCTCCCTTCCCACCCAAATTTAAGTTCTTTCTCAAAGGAAAAAAAACTTGGTATAACAATGAAATCAAGGAAACAAAATAAAAATGCCATAACAGGATGTCTTACACCAAACTGGAATCAAATAAAAGCACACAAAAGAGCTGTGTAGTCAATTATATGTTGGTAAACTACTCAGGAACATGAGGCGTGCCTTGGAGTAGTTAATACACCCAGTGTCACACTCCAGTGAAGAAAACTGATTTTCCCTCTTCTAACAAGTATGACAGTTTGGTTGTTAACCTTTACCCTAGTGGCTAAGTTTTGTTAATTCATTCATTCATTCATTCATTCATTCATTCTTTTCATTCCTTTAAAAATGTAACAAAATAAAATATGAAGTAGAATAGAAACTATCAGGTCAATGTTGGACAAACCAACAGAAAGAAAAGAGCCCAAGAGAAGTCACAAGAATCAGAGACCTGCCCATTTACACACTCAGAGATCCCATTAAACACTAAACTGGAAGCTGAACACCAAGGACCTGGTGCACACTCATGGAGGCCCTGTGCATGCTGCTTCAGACTCTGTGAGTTCATATGAGCTTTACTTGCATTGATGTAGAGGGCCTTGGTCTCCTAGTATCCTCCATCCCCTGTGGCTCTTATAATCTTTCTAGCTCCTCTTCAGCATAGTTCCCTAAGCTCTGAGAGGAGGTATTTGATGGAGGCATCTCATTTATGGCTCAGTGTTCCAAGGTCCCTGACTCTCTGTGTAATGTCTGATGTGGGTCTCTACGTCTGTTCCCATCTGATGGAGAAAAAAAACTTCAATGGTGAATGCTGAGTACGATGATGATATATGAGTATTGCAAAATATCATTAGAAGTCATTTTATCACTATGTTTTTTTTTATTTTGTTTTGTTTTTCTTTTTTTTTAGACCAGGATTTTTTGGTAACCATGGCCTATCTAGTCTCAGATTCTTGGTCAGCCAAGCAGTGTCAGGTATGATTCCCATATTGTGGAGTGGGTCATATATCAGATCAGTAATTGGTTTGTTACTCACACAAGCTTTGTGCCACCATCACTCTAGCATGTCTTACAGGCAGCATACCATTGTAGATCAAAGGTTTCTAGATGGCTTGGTGTTAAGGTTTTTCTTTTGATATCATGCAGAGTAGCATCTTGTGCCAAAGATACTGAAATGTAGATGTGAAAGCTCTGTAGGCACTAGTTCACTATCTCCATGTTCAATGAGTTATGTAGGTGTTTTCCTCAGCTATTGGGCCTCACCATCAATTTATGATGAGCAATCTATAGACTTGGCAATATCCTGGGTTTCTTGGGTATTCCCATGGGACTCAAATAGATTTAACACAATCCCCATACTGGAAGCTCCATGGTGGCAAGAGATGGCCATTTGGGATTCTGTCACCACCATTACTTGGAGATTTCATTTAGATTGCCTTCATGTGTACATATTATAGGAAGTTTCTATTGCATTAGGTTTCCATGCTATCCCTGAAATGTCCCTTAATTGTAGCTGTCTCTCCCCCATATTTCCTTCCATAACTCCTTTCCCTCTTCCTTATTTGATCTTACGTTTTTAGCCCTCTGTCCATGCATAATTTTCTATTTCCCTCTCCTAATGAAATCTATTTATTCCCTCTAATCTCTTACTCTGTACCTACCCTCTGTGGTTCTACGGATTGTAGCTTGGTTATCATTGACTTAAAAGTTAATACCCACATATAAGCAAATGCATACCATATTTGTCTTCCTGGTTCTGGGATACTCATAAAGACTGTTTCTAGTTGCATCTATTTGCCTGAAAATTTTATAATGTTATTTTTCAAAGCTGAGTAATATTCCACATTTTCTGTATCCATTCTACTATAGAAAGATATCTTGGTTGTTTCCAACTTCTGGCTATTATGAATACAGCAGCAATGAACATGGTTAAGCAACTATCTCTATGATAAGATAAAACATCTTTGGGTACATGCTTGTAGGTGATATATCTGTATCTTGAGGTAGATCAACTCCTATCTTTAGGAGGAACTGTCACATTGATTTCCATAGTGGCTATCTGAGTTTGCACTCCCATCAGCAAGGTGTATTCCTCATTGAATTGCTTGGTTAGAGATACCCCAAGATAATATATATTATTTGAGGTTACTGTGAAAGGTGTTTCCCTGATTTCTATTTTATACCATCTATCATTTACATATAGAAGGGCTACTGATTTTTGTGAGTTGATTTAGTATCCAGCTACTTTGTTATAAGAGTTTATCAGCTGTAGGCATTTCCTGGTGGAATGTTTAAGGTCACACATATATACTAGCATTTCATCTGCAAATAAAGATACTTTGATTTCTTCCTTTCCAATTTGTATCCCCTTTTATCCCTTTCATTTGTCTTATTGCTCAAACTAAGATTTTAAGTTCTATGTTGAACAGGTATGCAGAGAGTGGACAACTTTTTCCTATTCCTAATTTTCGTGGAATAGCTTTGAATTTCTCTCCATTTAAGTTGATGTTGGCTATTGCCTTACTGTAAATTATAGTTATTATGTTGAGATATGTCCCTGTATCCCTAATCTCGCAGGACTTTTTTTCATGAAGGAGTGATGAATTTGTCAAAGGTCATTTCTGCATCAAATGAAAAGATCATGGTTTCTTTTTATTTCAGTTTGTTTATATGGTGGATTACATTTATTGAGTTACATATATTGAACCATTCCTGCATCTCTGGGATGAAACCTACTTGATCATCATAAATGATCTTTTTGATGTGATGCTGTATTCAGTTTGAAAGCATCTATTGTGTAGTTTTACATTTAAGTTCATAAGGGAAATTGATGTGTAATTCTTTTTCTGTTGGGTCTTTATGGAATTTGGTATCAGAGTAACTGTGATCTTATAAAATGAATTTGAAATTATCCCTTCTGTTTTTATTTGCAAAATAATTTGAGGAGTATTGGCATTAACTGTGATTTGAAAGTCTGGTAGAATTCTGAGCTAAAACTATCTGGCCCTGGGCTTTTGTTGGGGGTGGGTGGGAATTTTAATCACTGCTTCTAATTTACTATGGCTTACGGGTTTGTTTACATGCTTCTTTGATCTTAATTTAACTTATTAGGTGGTATTTATTAAGAAAATTATTTCTTTTAGGTTTTCAAATTCAGTAGTATATAGTTTCCTAAAGTGTGTCCTTACAACCATCTATATTTCCTGTTGGTTGTTATGCTTCCCTTTTGGTCTCTAATTTTGTTAATTTGCATCTTCTCTCTCTGGCTGTTGGTTACTTTAGCTAATGGTTTGTTAATTTTATTTTCTCAAAAAAACCACAACTCTTTGTTTCATTGATTCTTTATATTGTTTTGTTGTGGTGGTTTCCATTTTAGTAATTTCTGCATTGAGTATATTTCTTGCTCTCTACTCATTGAGGTGTTATTTCTTTTTTTCTAGCAATTTTATGTATTCTAGGTAGAACATGTTTATAGGAATTGTGAGCCAACATGCAGGAATTGGGATGGGCTAGAAGTGGGGAGCTGAGAGGGTATGCGGGAGGGAGGAAGGATGGGTCTGCTAGGAGAATCACTGGAGTCTCCAGAGAATAAGAGCAGAAAGGGAAGATGGACCCCTGAAGGTGGTCTGCTAAAAGCCTAGGGATGAGACTGGGGAAAGGGAAATGGAGGGTAGTGAAGATGGCCCAGCTGATTCCCAGGCTGTCATGGCCAGTGGGTTTCAGGTATATGAGTGACTCTGGATATTGGTGGCAGAGACAAAGGGATGGTATAATGGAGGAAGGCTGGGTCCTATGAAAGTTTCCAGAGTCCTCATGGAATGGAGATAGAAAGGAAAGACAGGCTTCTGCGAGTTGTCTGCTACAGGGCTGGGGCTACGCCTGGGGAATTGGAATTGGAGGACAGGAAGGAGAGTGAGGTTTGTCTACCTGATTCCATGGTGGTACAGAGCAGGTTTCTAGGTATATCTGCTTTTATTGTTGCTGGTGGTGGTGATATACATTCTAGGCTGGTTTCATTTATCTTGCAAGTGTGCTTCACAACTTCAGGCCTCTCTCTCCCTTTCTCTCTCTCTCTCTCTCTCTCTCTCTCTCTCTCTCTCTCTCTCTCTCTCTCTCTCTTTCTCAATGGAAATTTGGAAATTTTAAGAAGAAAAATTAATGGAAAGATAGGAAGAAATGCTACTATGCAGAATGAATAGAAGTAAAAAAAAAATCCTGAGACAGAAATAAGTTGAGGCATCCCAGCACTAGGTAAAAGATTACTACAATAGGGTTCAATTAAGTACATTTTACATTTGTATTAGTCTATTATACATCCATGCGGAGTTTCCCATTAAGCAGCTGCATACACTAAGGGGCAGGCCTTGAGTATACCCAAAGTCATGGGCTTATTCTACTTTGCTTCTTTATCACTGTGATTAGGATAACATGATCAAAAGCAAATTAAAGGTTTTATTTTATCCTTACAGGTTACACTGTATCATCAGGGGAAGCTAGGATAAGAACTGAAAGCAGGAGCTATAAGCTGAAATCTAAGGGGAACACAACATTCAGGCTTGTTCCCTAGACTTGATTGGCTAGCTTTTTTATACATCCCATGCCCACCTGCTTAGATATGACACTGCACACAGTAGGCTGAATTGAGAAAATCTCTTACAGATCTATCCACAGGACAATCTTATGGGTCAATATCTTTCTGTATGCCAAGTTGAAACAAAGATTTGTAATCATAGGGATAAAAATAATTTGGACAATACAGAGAACACATTTATCTTAATCAGAAGTGTAAGCTAGACATGGAGGTTCATGTTTGTAAATGCATGTAGCTCATAAGACGATAAGGCAGGTACATCATGACTGTGAGCTCTGTCTGAACTACATAGCAAGAAAACCCTATCACCAAAACCAGTGCCAAAATG
The DNA here is from genome assembly GCF_949786415.1 of Peromyscus eremicus. Lineage (NCBI taxonomy): Eukaryota > Metazoa > Chordata > Mammalia > Rodentia > Cricetidae > Peromyscus > Peromyscus eremicus. The sequence continues at coordinate 107,421,636 of NC_081439.1, forward strand.
GAACATGTATATATTCCATGATAGATATGTAATGGGTGGATAGATTGATAAATATATAGATGACAGACAGACAGAAAGATACTTATAGATTGGCAGGATTTAAGTTATCTAAGTGCAGTAAATGTACAACCAAATATTTTATTCCCAAAGTATCCATTGAACTTATTAGATAAAATAGGGCTGAAAATTTGAGATATACATTGAAAACTAGAAATTTGAGGCAACAGAAAAGGGATTATATCAAAGAAACATAATAAACTTCCTTGGAAATATCCTACAACTACTGATAATTTAATTAAATATGAAGCCATAGAATTATGATATAATATTTCCCATTGAAGTTTATCTTCACAGCATAAAAAATGTTAGCAATAATATTTATGTAAAAAGGTAAATAAAAACGTTGTAAAATAATGCTGAAAATGATATAAGCATATTTTATCTATCAAAAATAGATACTAATGAATAGATGTCCACGAACATCTCATTTATGCTTGTGACAAGTCACAATAAACCTGAAATCAAAACTCTGTCTCTGTACTAAAATTCTTCATGTTCACCTATATATGTCCCCCTTTTCAGTCCCTTTTGATGTAGCAATTCTGAGGCTCTCACTCTAGCATCATCATTTTTAATAAATGAAGATGTTCTTGATTCCAGGTTTTCTGAATAGAGAAACGTACAACACACACACACACACACACACACACACACACACACACACACACACACGGAAATTTCTTGCCAATCAAACTAAGTGTTTTCAATGAATAAAGGATAGATATTACTATTTAAACATATACCAGATAATCAGATATACACAAGGGTACATAAAATGAAAAAAATCCAAGAATTGCATTGAGATAAACAATAATATGGACATTTATCCACAGTAAATGCTTAATCACTAGATGGAGAAGGAAGGAGGATTTTTTTTTGTTTTGTTTTGTTTTGTTTTTTTCAAGACAGGGTTTCTCTGTGTTGTTTTGGTGCCTGTCCTGGATCTCACTTTGTAGACCAGGCTGGCCTCAAACTCACAGAGATCCACCTAGCTCTGCCTCCCGAGTGCTGGGATTAAAGGTGTGCAACACCACTGCTGGCCCTGCAAGAACTTCTTAATCCACCTGTGTTCACAAGTTTTCCAATCGTTATAGAAGCCTTGCAAGCCTAACTGACTACATATGTTTCATAATGCAAACGATGATAGATATATTTGAAATCTTCAACTCTTTCTGAATTAATGTTCAAAAGTCCCATATTTGGACTCTATTATACACTAATCCTTCTAAGCCTTCCACATGCATGAGAATGAATTTCATCTGTCTATTTTATTGACCTGGTGATGGTGGAAGAAAAAAGTAAAAAGGACTAATTTGGCATACTTCACATAAATATTGCTTTTAAAAATGGTAAAAAAGTAATTAAAAAGTGAAAGCTTGGAAAGCCTCACTATATTCATAGGTTGTTTGCAATTGGAAAAGTCTACAATGTCATTATTATACTGAATAGATCAGTAATCAGATATAAAATTCAGAGAGCACATTATTTGTGGCTCCTACATAAATTAATTTAAGTTGGATCCATATATTGATAAGTATCCTTTATATTCCATACTTTGTGCCACAACTGGGATTAGTTTTAAGTATCTGTATGATAGATACAATATGGCACATCAAGTCCTATATCTCAGTATGTTAACACAATGTGAGTTTGTTTCTTATACAAGTCCCCTAATTACCTAAATACTTCTATCAAACACTTGTCTTTTTTCAGGGCATTCCACAGTCCAGGGCCATGGAAATTATAATGTTCTGCAATTACATTTTATGGTGTAAACAAGTATACTTCCTTGAGAAACATCTAAATAGACAGTACAATATAAAGATTTCTACTTTAACTTCACACATGAATAAGGACTATAGTCTTTGTTCATATGTATTGAACAAAACAATGTGCATCTTCTTCCTTAAATTCAAATGTGAGAGGACCTAAGTATACTCCTACTGTGTAACTGGGTGGAGAAAGCAAATGTTAACAAACTGAGTGAAGCTTATTATACTATTTTCTTAAAGTACTCATTTATGAAATACAACAATTACTACATGAGATGATTCTTTCACAGGAACGAATGTAAAGCTACACATTTGGCCATGTGTGACTTATACATTTAATGCAGTGAGAGTGTCCAATATCAATCCCATACCTGATATACTTCTGAGAATCTCACTAAGTTATGCTTGCGATTCAAGAGCTATGAAGAAATTACCTTTTCTGATGCAGTGGAAAATGTACTTCTATTCTATTCTAGTTCTTTGGTTAATCTTCACATCTATTTTTGTCTCTATGAGGAATGAAGTTTTTACTATGTATTTTCTAGTAGAAAGTATATAATAATTATATATGTATTCGTGGTAAATACATTATCACACATTATCTCAGATTCACAAATAAAAAATATGAAGCTCAGAGAGCTTAAATAAACAGGAAATGTATACAAGTTAGTTTATCTAATAAGTGGGAGAGCTATAATTTAATGAGTATTCTATCTGAATGTTTCCAAATATCAAAATTAATCACTGAGTGAAAAAATCAAATACATTTCTTGAAGAATGGAGTGTCCAGTATCACATGGAGAGCTTCTAGACCATTAAACTCTCAGTGGAGAAAATGATAAACTAGTCATAAAGGCTCTGCGGGTATAAAACAATCCCATGTATTGTATGCTTTCCTCTCTTTTTTTACAGATCTATAGATGGACACTAAGATTTTGTATACATAACAGGATGTGAGTAAAGAAAATACTGCTCCTCTACTGGAAAAAAAAAACTAAAGATTCAGTGCTGCTATGTTCTGTTGTTTTCATATATCACAGTGGCCAAGATTATTCCAGTCCAGAGCTCACAAAATGCAGTGGGTTTCAGTATGTGTATGACAGTAACATATGGCATAGCCACACCTAAGGTGTAGCCTGAAGTTTCTCCAATCCCACCTGGCCCTGTGGTCCCACAGCCACTTACAAAATAATCACTCAGAGGCTTATGTAAATTACAAACTCTATAGCCTATGGCTTCAGCTTCTTGCTGGCTAGCTCTTTCATCTTAAATTACCGGTCTGCTGGCATCTTGTTGCTCCTTTGGTGGAGGCTGGTGTTTTTCCCTACTCAGCTCTCCTTCTCTTTGTATCTCTGCTTGGATTTCCTGCCTGGCTGTAAGCTTTGTTGCTATAGATCAAACAGCTTTACTTATTATCCAATAGGAGCCACACATATTCACAGCATACAGAAAGACATCCCACAGCAGTAAAATTAATTACAGTATAAACTATCTTCTCTTGAATTTTGCAGAGACCTAAACTTTCAGTATTGACTTTGATGCTAACTTCTGAGAACTTGGGCAGAACACTATAGCATTCGCGGCTTCACTTTGACAATGATAAAATAAGGTGGTATTGGTTGTTTTTGCTCTTTTGGGGGGCCCACCACCCAGCTCCCAATTAAATCACACATGGAGGCTTACTGTTACTTATAAATGCTCAACCTTAGCTTGGCTTATTTCTTGCCAGTTTTTCTTAACTTTAAATTATTCCATCTACCCTTTGTCTCTGGGCTTTTTCCTTCTCTTCTGTATATCTTACGTTCACTCTTACTCTGGTTAGCTGTGTGGCTGGATGGCTGGCCCCTAGTACCTTCCTTTCCTTGTTTTCTTGCTTTATATTATTTTCCTCCAGATTTCTCCTCCTATTTATTCTCTGCCGGCCATCCCTGCCTATCCTTTCTCCTGCCTTGCTATTGACCATTCAGCTCTTTATTAGATCATCAGGTATTTTAGACAGGCAAAATAACACAGATTCACAGAGTTAAACAAATGCAACATAAAATAATGGAACACATCTTTGCATCATTAAAAAATGCTCCACAGTATAAACAAATGTAACACATATTACAATAATTTCTACAACATTGCCCCCTTTTTGTCTAAATAAAAATGAAACTGTGGAACCTGCATGGTACTGGACTAAGTCCTCTGCATACAGGAGAGAGTTGTGTAGCTTAGTATGTTTGAGGGGCCCCATGTAGTGGGATCAGGATCTATCCCTGGTTCATGAGCTGGGTTTCTGGAGCCTATTACTCATGGTCAAGTGCTTTGCTCACCCTTGATGAGGTGGGGAAGGGGCTTGGTCCTGCCTCAACTGAATGTACTAGGCTTAGCTGACTCCCTATTGGAGGGAGGCCTTACCTTTTTGGAGGAAGGGATGAGGGATGTGATGGGGGGGTAGTAAAGAGGCTGTGGGGTGGAGGGATGAGAGGGGTATCTGTGATTGGTATGTAAAATGAACAAAAAATATTTAAAGTTTAATAATATCATTTTGAGGTGCATTTCTCCTGTACTTCAAAAAAAAAATGATTCACAGCATAAGCAAATAAAACACACCTTAAAATAATATTCTATAACAATAAGGTTAATATAAAATAGTATAATATTGCAAATAAAGGTATTTTGAAGATTATAAAAACGTCATAGTCTAAAATTTAAACTAAATGCTATTTTCAAACAAATATTTGGAAATTCTTGTATTGTTCATATCAATTTTTCATTTTATAATGCACACTTATGACTGCATGTTGCCTATACAGTGGAGAATTATTGGCACATTCTATTTTTATAATAATTTAATTACTGGGCAATAAATGTATGCATTCAATGCATAACTGTACAATTTGATTTAAATATATTTGTAGCATTTTCTCTAATTGCCTATTTGTTATCATAAGAACATATTTTATTTTGTTTTCTGGTTTGCAGAAAATATGCAGCAACAATTTCCATCATATTATTATGTACAATTAATGCATGAAATACTTATAAAAATAACATATGCATGATTCAATGAACTATAATCACTGTAATAGAAGTGTCATAGCAATTTTATGACAAAATTATCTCTTAAAAAAGAGCTTTGACATTCTAATTATTTTTTTATTTTTGAATTCATATTTTCTTTCTCATCAATTCATATTTTACATTAATAAACCTTTCTTTAAAGGTTTTTGTTCATTCTTTTCTCCCATTTTTCTACAAAAATAATGTGTCAAGTTATGAATTGGCTATCAATTTTACTTATAAACTGAGACATTATTTACCAATTTCTTCTACATATTACAACTGAAAATTATAAATATTGACATAGGATTGAGCCATATCTACTTCAATGTCACATAAAAATTACTATAGTTAATAAAATATATTTTTATTACTATGAACATAATAAAATTGTGCAATAATAAAAAGTAAGATAAACATAGGTGCTTACTAGTGGTATTACAATGATTCAAGGTTTATCTACATTTTATTACCTCTACATCTGTATAGTTTTGAAAATGAATATCAATGAATACATATACTGTAACATATACTACCTAGGCTCTGAAATACAGCATGTAAATTTCCCTAAATCATATATTATGTATGTCTTAACACTGGGATTTCTTTTTGGACAAACAACAAATCTTCTAAGCAGATTCCTTACATTCTAGGACAAAGCAAGTGGATAGCAATACTGAGAGTTCCTATTATGTTTAATAATTATTACAGCAATAATTGTTGTTTTGCATAGCTTTCATAATACACTATGCTTTTATAATCAATTATTTAAATGACTGGAATTTAAATGCAAACTATATTAATAAGCACAATAATCTCAGGTTTAGAGAGGGTTTATGCTGAGTCACACAAGTACTCCATTATAGAATGTGTTGCATGCAACTTTCTACTGAACTTGTGACCTTGAAAACTACAGACACGGGTAAAACTGCATATTCTCCAGGTGTTAATAATGACTCAAATTTATTTTAGCAAATTAGATTATTTTGAGATAAAATTTCTTATGAATCCCATAACAAGCTGTCCAAATTTTAAATGGTGGAAAATGTTTACTGTTTTTTAAATATTTTATTAAGCTTTGAAAATTCCATACAATGTATTTTGAACATATTTACCACCTCCATTCCTCGCATTACTACTCTCTTCACCCTCTCAGCAATGCAAAAAATTTTAACAAATAAATTAGGGTACTAGGTCAATCACCAAGTTTAAATGAGTTATTAGAGTATTTTAAGCAACACAAACATTAAGCCATCGTGTATCCATTATGATTACAAAACTGCAAAAGGCAATGAGTAGTGAAGGTCTAAAATTGCTGTTGCTAAAAGCAGTGGAGTCACTACTTACAGAAGCCAGAACAATAAAGCTTCCGGTATAAGACTACAAAGAAAGACTTAGCAGTGATATCTATGTGGATATGTTAAAACCAAGACTCAGGAAGAAAAGCTAAGAGAATAGGAACGACATATTAGAACATCTATAATCTCTGCTTGATACCCCATCTATTGAAGCTTATCTTCAAGAATGATATGTGCTGCTTCACTGGTGTCTCATAAATTAAATGGAAACTCCTTTTAGAAAAATATTTGAAAGAGGTATCTATTTACTATTATTCCACAGTTTGGCTTTGCGCTAGTCCACATTGTGCACTGCTTAACTTTAAAATACCTCTGTATACCTGGCTTCAAGTTCATTATTTTCTTGATTCTGTGGAATTTATTTTTCTTCTGACCTTATAAAAATGTTTATTGTTGCAAATAGAATGGAAAATTCCAGGACAATATATTTGGGAGTTTCCGCATTACTCCTGTCATATCCTATCTCTTTGTACATTTCTCTCCATCTTTTTATGGAAAGTCATTGCTAGGTATTATTAGTATTTCTTATAGTATACTATAAGTTGAAATATGAAATGAAAACTATTGGATATTCTTAATGATATTAGATTTACAATGATGTTTTAGATATAGCAACAAAAATAGAATCCAATAAAAATGATAATTGTGATTTCATTAATGCTTCTACTCTTTAAAATGTATGATTAGGAGAATTAAGATGAAAAGTACAGATTAGGATAATTTTTTCCTAAAAATTAAGTAAAGAATTATTTTTTTAAAAAAAAACATGTAGAGCAAATGGAAATCATATGATGGAGTAGTCAATTTTAAAAACATGATTCACTGAATCATGAAAATGTAGATTGAAGGAAATCTAAATGATAACAGCAATAATGCTGGTGAAAGAAGTCAGTAAAAGTTTATGAACTTCATAATTTGTACTATAATAAGATAGTGATAAAAGAAGAAATATGGTTTTAAGAGAGGCAGATAAATACTTAAAACTCAAAATAAAAGTCAGAATTAAAAATGGATATAAGATGTCAACAGACATATTAACAAGGAGAAATTCAGATAGCAAATATAAATGCATGTGAGAATATTCTCAACATAATAGCATATCAGGCCATTATAATTTTAAAAATGAAAAGATACCACTGTAAAACCATTGGAATGATAGATGCTGAAATACCGATGACTCCAAAATACCGATGACTCCAAATATTGGCATAGATAATACAGAGGAAGAGGAAATGTATCCATTGCTGCTAAGTCACTTTGGAAGAGAGTTCATCTACCCCTTAAAAAAATCTAACAAAATTTCAGCTGTAGGCTCCATCTGCCATACTATACCTGTACACAATTGTTAAGAGTACCTATTCATAATGGGGGATGAGAACAAGAGGGAACAGGATGTTCGAGCTGGAACAGGAATGGAGTTTGGGAGCAGTGAGGGAAATAGCATTAAGGAGGGAGACGTTATGAGGATGGGGAGAGACCGGATGCTGGGGAGGTTCCCTGGAACCCACAAGGATGACCTTACCTTAAACTACTAGCAATAGTGAAGAGGGTGCCTGAACTTACTTACCCCAGTAATCAGATCAGTGGGTACCCTAACTGTCATCATAGAGCCTTCATCCAGTAACTGAAGGAAATAGATGCAGACAGGCCAAGTTCAAGGAGTCCAGTCAAAGAGAGAGAAGAGGGATTCTATGAGCAAGGGGCATCAAGATCATGATGGGGAAACCTACAGAGACAACCAAACCAAACTGGTGGGAACTTACGAACTTTAGACCAACAGCTGTGGAGCCTCCATGGGACTGGACTAGGCACTCTGCAAGAACGAGACAGTTAAGTTGCTTGACCTTCTTAAAGTGTCCCCTGGCAGTAGGATCAGGATCAATCCCTGGTGCATGAGCTGGTTTTTTGGAGGCCACTACCTATGTTGGGACACCTTGCACAGCCTTGATGCAGGGGAAAGGTCTTGGTCCTGCCTCTACTAAATGTATCAGGCTCTGTGGACTCCCCATGGGAGAACTTGCCTTGTTGGCAGAGGGAAGGGGGGATGGGTTGGGAGTGAAGACAGGAGGCTTGGGAGAAGGGAGGAGAGGGGAATCTGTAATTGGTATGTAAAATGAATTAAAAAATTCCTTAATAAAAAAAGAAATTTCCCATGAGTCCAAAATATCAAAACTAAAGGGGAATGACCATCACAATGGCAATCATGTGGCTCAGTTTTACTGGATCTTTGTCAAGCTGCTATGCTGGCTTTATGACTTTTGCCGTTCCCATCAGATATGACTGCACCAGTGTCAAAATGAATATAATGTATAACACAAAGAATAAATCTTGAAGTACTGAATATATGTGTGTGTATGTGTGTGTTTGTGTGTTGTGTGTGTATGCTCATCAGTTGTCATAAATGTATCACAGTCACACAAGATAATGACAAATTCATTGAACTTGTGGGAAGGACAGGTAAGGAAACATAAGAAAACTGTTTTCAGTTTGTTCAACTTTTCTTAAAATATGAAATTACAGAGGCAGAAATCCATCTGTTCAAGGATACAGCCAAGCATGGTGACTCATGCCTTTAATCCCTGAAAGCGAGCCTTTAAGCCCAGGGAGTGATGGTAGAAAGCAGAAAGGTATATAAGGTGTGAGGACCAGAAACTATAAGCATTTGGCTGGTTAAGCATTTGGCCAGTTAAGCTTTCAGGCTTTCTAGCAGCAGTTCAGCTGAGATCCATTTGGATGAGGACATAGAAGCTTCCAGTCTGAGAAAACAGGATCAGCTGAGAAGTTGGCCAGGTGAGGTTAGCTGTGGCTTGTTCTGTCTCTCTGATCTTCCAATGTTCACCCCAATACCTGGCTCAGGTTTGATTTTATTAATAAGACTCTTTAAGATTCATGCTATACTGCCTCTAACAAAAAATCTATAAGTTAAAAAACAATATAGTAGTGAGGAATAAAGACTTAATCAAAAAGTATATATCATAAGAATGCAAAATATACCAAAGAAACAAAATAAAGAATGCAGAAGTAAATTCCTTTATGGCATAATCATACATGACAAATAGATTTCAACGATAATTGTCTAGGAAAATACAGTATTTTAACATGTCTTCCAAGCCTATTACTATTTAAGAAAAAAATGCTTAGTACTGGAAAATAAATGCCATCATATTCAATTTTGTAAAATCATAAGTAATATAGCATAAGAAATTTGTAAATGTATTCTGTGATGGTATTTTGTGACTAAGTCATGAGGTAGAACTTAAGTTCAGAAAATGATCAAAATGATAATTACAAAATAAACAGTTTGACATATACTTAAAATATGAAATTTATATTTAAAAACTATTGAACAAATGACTGTGAATAAATATATATATATATGGATACTTGTAATATTATGATAATGATGGTGTTATTATCATAACTGAATCTAAAACTAGCACAATTGATGTCAAAGAAAAAGAAACCATTAATGGGAAATTGTGTTGCTAGTGACTAGCACATTCATAAAAGAGAAAGTGTTGTGAGTTTTGCTACATAAAAATGGAATTTAGCCTATCTAGAAGTTAGTAAATTTATAGTAACTTAATTTCGTTCAAATTATAATTCTCAACTTTTGTGAAAAGGTTGCATTCATAATTCTCTTGGCTGTATTCAGAGTTGAGTTCAAGTTCTCTCCTTTGTTGTACTCTTTTGCCCTCCATTACCATACTCTTAATTAAGCCTTAATGAATTTTACAGATTCAGGCTAGAGATTCCAGTTCAATATTCCTATCTTAGTGCTTACCTTAAAAACAACATTGATTCCTTTTGAATAGTTCCTTTATAGCAGTTCCTCACTTCTGGGTACATAATATAGAAATGAACAGAGAGTAGAATCTTGGGGAAATATCTATACAATTATGTTTAAAACATTTTTTAACTCTTATTCTCTGAGAATTTTGTAGATGTATGTCATATATTTTGATAATATACACCATTTATTAGCCAAATTCTACTCCTCCCAGACACCTTTTCCCTATGTTACCCTAGCCTTACCTACAGTTTCATAACATCTTCAAATTTTTATTTCCCATTGAGTATAGTGTCAGTAGTATGTATATTACTCAGAATTATCCACTAGAATGTAGGAAACCTCAGAGACCACACTCCTGAACAAAATGATCCTCTTTTCCTAGCATCATCAACTACCAATGACTCCTCAGCTAAGAGTAAAGTCTTGCAATCTCCACCTCTAGCCATTCTGGAAGATGATTAGCTTGATCTTATATAGTATTTGTGCATGCAACCACAGCTTCTGTGAGCTCATGAGCACAACAATCTTCTTATGTCCAGAATATAGTGTTTCATTCTAGTCCTCCATGTCCTCTGGCTCTTATAATATTCCATGCATTCTTCCTCATGTTCCCTGAGTCTTGTGGGGAAGAGGTGTAACTTAGATAGCCCATTGAGGTTTGGGCTCTCCATAGCCACTTATTTTCTGCACTTTTATCAGTTCTGTGTATCTGTATTAACCTCCATCTACTGAAAATAAAAGTATCTCTAATAAAGGCTGAGATAGAGAATGACATAGGTATTAACATTTTAATATAGGTGCACCAGTACAAGTGTAGCACTCTGGCAGGATAGTGATAACAGAGGAAGATATAGGTATGAGCAGGGCAGGTTTGTATATGAGGCATCTCTACATAATCCTCTAAGTTTTAATATGAACAGGTAAACAGTGTCTATATTATTCTAAAGAACTGTTGGTAGTCTTTAACCAGCATCATTTAATGAATGAGATTCTTCTGAATCTAACTTGGATAAACTGCAAGCTCTGTTATAATGGATGGTGATGCTTTGAACAGTTGTGATGATTACAGTCTTCTTAAACATCATGTAACATGATATCATCCCAAATACTGATTTATAAAGATCAAAATCCCTAAAGTCTAAAATTCTTGAAGTCTAAATTAAAAACAAAAACAAAAACAATAAGATTCTCAGTCCCATTGACAACAGGATTAAAAAGAAAAAACAATGCAGAATAAAACTAACTAATGATATGGTATGTGAAACACTTCTATATTTAAAACACTAAAGAAATTGAGAAGAGACTCAAAAATAGAAAGACTCCTGTGTACATGCATTGATAGAATCAATATTTCAAAAAGGACCATCTTACTACTAAAATGAATCTTCAAATTCAATGCAATCAAAATCAAAATTGCAGTGACAGTCATAACAAAATTTAAAAAATATATAATTCATTCATTAGCGTAGGAGACACTAGCTTACCTAAGCAAGCCTTGGCAAAAAGAATATGGCAGAATGTATCAACATATCTGATTCCAAGTTATGCTACAAAGACAGTGATATAAACAGTGTGATGTTGGTATAAAAGGAGACACACAGATCAATAGAATAGAATGAAGATCCAGTTCCAAGGCCATATGACTAGACCATCTGATCTTCAAAAAATATGCCAAAAATACACACTGGAGATAGAACAGCATCATCACAAATGGTTCTGCAAAAACTGTATGTCTACATGCAGAAGAATGAAATTAAATATTTATCTCTCAATGTGCACATAAATCAACACCAAATAGATTGTGAAACTCAACACAAGAATTTAAATTCTGAAACCATTTGTTTAAGATGGAAACTCGAGCTATTGGACACCATTTGAAGTTGAAGTTTTCCTTTGTCCACCTGGCTCTTGCAGCTGCTCAGACCCAAGTAAACACACAGAGACTTCTATTACTTATAAACTGTATGGCCATGGCAGGCTTTTCGTTATCTACTTTTTATATCTTAAATTAACCCATTTCTATTAATCTATAAATTGTCACGTGCCTCGTGGCTTACCAGTACTTTACGTCTTGCTTTTCATGGCAGCTATGGCTGGCAGCATCTCCTGACTCAGCCTTGCCTTCCCAGAATTCTCTTTTCTTCTTGTCCTGCCTATGCTATACTTTCTGTCTGACTACTAGCCAATTGGTGTTTTTTATTTATCAATCAATCAGAGCAGCACATTCACAGCATACAGAAAGACATCCCCAGCAACTGTTAGATGAAAAAGAGAGAAATACACTTACATAAATAGGCATAGATAAAGTCTGTATCAATAGGACTCTGATCATTCAGAAAATAAGGCCAATAGCCAACAAAAGGGACATCATGAAATTACAAAGGAAACTGTCAGTAAAATGAAGAAAAAAACTACAGAATAGGAGAAAAAGAATGGGAGAAAATCCTTCACAACTATAAATCTGATGGAGGATCTATATCTAGAATATAGGAAATATTCAAGAAAATAAGCATCAACAACATAGATGGGTGGAGACATTCAGAGGACCTGATTCTGGTTCCCAGTAGTGACAGGGACATTGGGTTACTCAGGACAGCTTGTAATTTTAATTCTGGCCTCTGTGGGTACCCACACATGGCAAAACACTCTCTCTCTCTCTCTCTCTCTCTCTCTCTCTCTCTCTCTCTCTCTCTCTCTCTCTACCTCATCTCTATCTCTATCTCTCTCCCTCTGTTCTTCCTCCCTCCTCCCCTCCCTCCACCCCTTCATCTGTCTCTCAAACACACACTTAAAACAAAAGAAAAATATAGACATAAATGGCCAACTTAAACACTTGGACATGAAATTGAATATAGATTTCTCAAAAGAAGGTATATATATGACTAATATTTTTAAAGTATTCAACATCATTTGGAATGAGGTAAAGGGTGGTGAGGATATATTCAAACAGGAATATTTATCCATTCTTAGTGGAGGCATAAATTGATACAACTACTATGGAAGTCATTGTTGATACCTCTAAAATATCTAAAAATAGAACTATCATGTTGTGTATCTATACCCCTCTGGGCAATCTATTCACAGGAATCTCATGAGAAAAGTTACACATCCATGTTCATTGCTGTTTTAGTCACAATAGCTAGGAAATTGAATCAGCCAATATAGCCCTCAACTGTTGAATGAAGAATTAAAATATTTATATATACACAGTAGAATTTTAAAGACAAAGAAAATTACAAAATATGCAGAAAATTCAGAGAAACTGGAAAATACTATTCTATGTAAGGTTATCCTGGTCCAGAAAGCTAAAACAAATTTCAAAAAAAATCTACCTGCTTTTCCTCATACATGGTTAAAATCTTTAAATTTTTATATCTGTGTATTTATTTTGGATCATTTCTAGAGGTTGAGAAGCTTGAAAGGGCCAATGAAAGAAAGGGAGAAGAGGACTTGAGAGGAAAAGGGAGAATACTCCACATGTAATATGAAGGTGTGTGTTATGGATAACTTGGAGTAAAAAGTTTAAGCAGTGATGGTAGAGGGAGTTAAGGGAATAGTAAATGAGGTAGGTTAACCAAAACTAAATATGTACGAAAAACCCCTGCAGAAACCTATTATGATGTGAGCAGTAATCTGTTTTAAAACAAGATTAAAAATTGGAAAGGGTTTGAACACAGATTCCCTGCATGGACAATGAATCTTGAAAAAGACATAGATTATAAAATGAAAAGCTCAGTGCCATGATGTTATTTGTCCCCCATAATTCTTTCTCTTTCTGAACTTATCTCCCTCACTCATCCCCAGTTGGAACCCCCTTTCCTGGTTATTTATTCACACTTCATATCACATATATCCTGCTATTCTGGTCCCTAGTCTACCCTGCATCCTATGCTCCTTTATATTTTCCTGGATTCTGTGGTTATTCCATGTTGTATACATACATCTGAGGACTTGGAGCTAGGAACCATAGACAAAAAAGATTTTTTGGGGGGTCTGTGTTATCTCACTTAATAAAATCTTTTCCATGTCCATCCATTTACTAATAAATTTCTGTTTTCAGTTTTCTTTATACATGGATAGTATTCCATCATATATAAGTATTACATTTTTATTATCCACTCATCTGTTAAGGACATTTAGGTTGTTTCCATTATTTTATGGCTGTTATGAATAGGGTGACAAGGAACATGGCTAAGCAAGTATCTGTGAAGTAAAATATGAATTCCTTTGAGCATATACCAAGGAGTGTTATATCTGGGTCATGGCTCATAGGTTTGTTTGTTCGTAGTGTTTTGAGGATTCCCCATACTCATTTCCAGAGTATCTGTACCAGTTGTCATTTTCACCAATTTAGAAATGGCAGCATTAACAAAGACTAGAACAATGGCAGTAACAATGAACATGTTAATGTGGAAGAGGGAAGTTTTCATGCAGTTCCACCTCTAGACAAAAAACTACAGGAAACTAATGATTGCTGAAAGAAATTAGACTTTCCCAGGGATGATGTTCCGTATTGGTTGTCCAAAGCAAATTGGCAAAAAAGTCAGGCTTGAGACCATATAAATACCCCCAACAAATAGGGACTCAGAGGGTCTTGTGTGTGTGTGTGTGTGTGTGTGTGTGTGTGTGTGTGTGTGTGTGTACTACACATACATATATACATATGACAATAGTAATCAAAGAAAAGGAGGCTATGTACTTAAGAGTGGGGAGCATAGGTAGGGTTCAAGGGAGGGTAGCTGAGAGAGGTGGAAGGGAGAAAAGGAGGGAAACAGTTTTACAACTCTATTTCATTTTAAACATATTTATAAAAAGAAAATCTCAGTAGCAGGAATGGAATTCCTCCCTACAAGTTTTTGAACAGGGGTGCATCATGCAAATCCACACAAGCTATTGTCATTGTTCTAGGTTGCCTACCAGAACTAGATAGATAGTAAGACCCTGTAGATGAATTGCCGAATGGACTTAGCAATAAAAAAAACCCTGGAGCCAGGTATTGGGGTTAAAACCTGAGAGATCAGAAAAACAGAAAGAAGCCAGCCACGTTCTTACCACTTGAAAATCCTCTGCCAAAGAGAGCTACTTCCTGTGTACCCATGCCTATATGCCTTTCTGTTCTTCCATCTCAATTCCTCCCTGTCCAGCTATATCACTTCCTCTTCCTGCCCAGCTCTGTCACTTCCTGTATGTCTGTACAGACCTCCAGACTTTCATGGTTAACTAGTGTTGGAATTCAAGGTATGAGCTACCACACCTGGCTCTGTTCCCAGTGTGGCCTTGAACTCACAGAGATCCAGACAGATCCCTGCCTCCCAAGTAATAGAATTAAAGGCATGTGCTACCATTGCCTGACTTCTGTGTTTAAGAGAGTGTCTGGCTTTTTCCTCTGATCGTCAGATAAACTTTATTGGGGGACAGATAAAATATCACAACAAGAGCCTATTGCTGGAAACAAAACACACGTTTTTCCAAGCCATCATAACAAAATAAAGCTGAAGCTGACCTGAGAATTTTCTCCTGCTGGTTTCTTTCAGAGTGCTGAAAGTTGTTGTGCAGGCCACGTTGGGGGAAAACCACACGTTTTATCTCTTTGTCAACCCTGAATGCTACGACATTGACTTGAAAGGGGAAACGGGGCCTGAAGAGGAAACAGTGGAATGAAGGATCTGTGAGTGAGCAACTGTTTGGGGATTTGGTTTCTGATCTGCTCCACACGGAGAAATTCAGATCTAGTACTGTAAATTTGGTTTGAAACCCATGACTTGGGAGGTCACAGGCTCTAGGGCAAGACCTAATGCTGATTTGTTTTGGTTTTATTTCGTTGATCTGTATTGTAGTGTATTGTTTTGCTAAAAGTGCCCTCTAAATATTTAAGCTTATAATCAGAAGTCTCAGCTGCCCTCACCCTTGGCCAAAGATGGTTCTTTTTGCAGTGATCAGCAATTAATGCAAAGCATCATAGCTCATCAAAATGCTAAGTGTAAGTGTTGATTAATCACTCAATCCTGAATGAGACTTCTATAGAAGCACCAACCCCAAGGCACAGGAAACAATGTGGAAGAGAGATGGACAGAAAGAATGCAGAAAACAGGAAATGGGGAGAAGTAAATGAAATACCAAAATACATAGTCATTACACCTATGAGTCCTGCATTTAAAACTATCTCTGAAAGATCACATTTACAGCTTTAGTCAACATTCAGTGGGATAGAATTAAAACAGAGGGGACATAATGGGGAAGTATGTATTATGGATCCCCCTGGTGTTGAAATTAAGAAGTTGGGAAGCATTGATCAAGAAAATTGTTTACATGTATGAAATTGTCAAATAATAAAATATATGTTCTAGAACAAACAATAAGATCCTTAATGTTGAGCATGATACTGAAATCCCAGGAAACAGAATTGACATGAAAAAAAATTCTACCTTTACAAGTTTTTGATATGTAGCTCAACAATAGAACCACTTGCAGAGCATATGAAAGGCCCTAAATTCAAACACTATATAGCATGAGTTGAAAGGATTATGGGGAAGAAATACAGCATGAAATATGTTAAAAACGAAAAATTCAATTTAAAAATGCAGCCACAATTAATGGAAAAAAGCCATGGGCATGGCACAGAAGGACGTTTGGGAAGGTTTGGAGGGAGGTAAAGATAGGGGAAGGGGGATTCATCCTATCCACAACCTTCCCCAGGCAACCCCAGTGGACTTCTGCCACTTTGGCACAGACCACAACAGCCAGAACAGGTGAGTGAACTGCCTGCCAGCAGAACTGCACTCCTCCTTGTATACTGTTCCCATGACCCATCTATCCCCAGGCCCACACCACCCCAACTAGTCCCAGACCCTGTTGCTGAGCCCTGCCCACAACCCCAGTGGACTTCTGCCACTGAGGCCCAGACCACAACAGCCAGAACAGGTGAGTGACCTCCCTGCCAGTGAAACTACTCCCCTCCCCAGAGTCTTTCCCCAAGGGCACTTCTCTATACCCACACCATCCAAGCTCATCCCTGGCCCTGATGATAATGGGCCTTGTCCCCAATCCCAGAAGACTTCTGCCACTGAGGTGCAGACCACATCAGCCAGAACAGGTAAGTGATCCACCTGTCTATGGAAGTGCACTGCTCCCCAAAGTCTTCCCCCAGGACCTTTCCCTGGGCCCATGTCATCATACATCATCCCTGACCCCTCTGCTGGTCCTCCAGTCAACTGCAGGAGACTCCACCAAGCAGGCTCAGGCCACACAGTCAGAACCAGGTGAATGAGCTGCCTATCAGTGCATCTGTACTCCATCTTATACTCTGCCCCCCTTGAACTTCCCCAGGCCCAAGCCAGCCCAGCTAGTCCCTTGCTCTGCTGCTGCTGCTGCTGCTGCTGGACCCTGCCCCTAACCCCAGGGGATTTCTACCACTGACTTGCAGAACAAAGGAGCCACAATCAGTGAGAGATCCTCCTGTGCTGTGGCCTGGCCCCTCCTATCTCAGCACCAGCACTATTGGTGGGTCCTGCCCCCCACTCCAGAGGAATTCCACTGCTCTGGTGCAGCCCTCACAAGTCAAGAAGTAGGTGAAGTGACCCGGCTGCAAGCTGGACTGCTGCCACTACCTGGATTCTGCCCCCACCCCAAGACTCACAATGTCTCCCAACCCCTTCCACCTCATCATCCTCTCCATGGGCAGCCCTTCCCCAAAACTCTAACAGAAACCTTAGGTCCAGACACAGTCTATGCCAGTCCAAAGAACAGCCCCAGCTGCTCTACTGGAGGCCAGGCTGGTCCTGGGTACTCTAGAAGAAGACTAAGGTTTACTGGAGGCCAGGCCAGATCTAGAAACCCAAGAAGACTTCAGCTTTATAAGAGTCCAGACAGGATCAAGGGAACCAAGGCCTCAAAAACTCCATTAGAGATACCCTCCTGGACCTGAAGACTCACCAGTCACCAGAATCCTTACCCACATAGGCTAAAAGACCGGAAAGGGAACAGAAATCAAGGAACAAAACACTCATCCAACAAAGACAAACACAGGAATCAACACCTAGACCTATAACCATCCCAAATCCAGATGCCTAAAGCCAGTGTGAGAACACAGTAACAGAAAGGGCAATATAGTATTGGGGAATATTAATATGTAGTAGAATATTATTTTAAGGTGTGTTACTTTTGTTTATGTTGCATTTGTTTGACTCTGTGAAGCCATGTAACACACCTGATGATCTAATAAAGAACTGGCCAATAGCAAGGCAGGAAAAAAAATAGACAGGGATGGCAGGCAGAGAGGATATATAAATAGAAGGAGAAATCTAGGAAGAGTGGATTGGAGCACTAGGAGCCAGAGAAGGAGAAGGACTTCAGGTGCCAGCCCCCCCCCCCCCAGCTACCCAGCAAGCCATGGAGTAAGAGTAAGATTTAAGGAAGAGAAAGGGTAAAGGTAGTCATGATGAGTTAAATTAAGGAAAGCTGGCTAGAAAGAAGCCAAGTTAAGGCCGGGCATTCATAAGTAATAATAAGCCTCCATGTGTGATTTATTTGGGTCCTGGGTGGTCAGCACCCCAAAAGAGTAAAAAAGAGTAAAAAACCCCAACAACAATATAGCACCAACAGAATCCAGCTATCCCACTACAGCAAGACCTGAACATTCTAATGCAGCTGAAGCACAATAAAATAACCTTAAAAATAACTTTATGAAGATAAAAGTCCTTAAAGAGTAAATGAAATTCCTTAAAGATATTGAGGAAAAGACAAAAAATGGAGTGGGAAATCAATAAATCTCTTAAAGAATGATAAGAAAATGAAGAAAAAAACAGCTGACAAAAACAAAACTGTTCAAGACCTAAAAATAGAAATAGAAGCAATAAAGAAAACACAAACTGAGGGAATTCTGGACATGGAAAATCTAGGTATGCAAGCAAGAACTAGAGATGCAAGCATCATCAATGGAATAAAAGAGATGGAAGAGAAAAATCTCAAGCATTAACGATACGATAGAGGAAATAGATTCATCTGTCAAAAAATGGTAAATCTAAAAAATTCCTAACATAAAAAATCCAGGAAATCCAGAACACCATGAAAAGACCAAAACTAAGAAAAATGGGAATAGAAAAAGGAGAATAATACCTGCTCAAATACCCAGAAAATATATTCAAAAAATTCCTTAAGAAAATTTTCCCAACCCAAAGAAGGACATATCTATAAAGGTACAAGTATCTTAAAGAGGAGCAAATAGACTAGACAAGAAAAAATAGTCCCCTTACCACTTAGTAATCAAAACACTAAACATAAAGAAATAAAGAAATTAAAGACTTCCTAGAATTCAAAGAAATAGAATGCGTAACATTCCCAAACCTATGGGACACAAAGAAAGCAGTGCTAAGAGGAACATTCATAGTGCTAAGTGCCTGCATAATATTTGGAGAAATCTCAAACCAGTGACTTAACAGCATACCTGAAAACTCCGGAACAAAAAGAAGCAAACACACCCAAGATGGCAGGAAATTTTCAGACTGAGGGCTGAAATCAATAAAATAGAAACAAAGAGAACATTACATTACAAAGAATCAATGAAACCAAGCGTTGGTTCTTTGAGAAAACCAACAAGATAGACAAACCCTTATCCAAACTAACTAAAATGCTGAGAGAGAATATCCAAATTTACACAGGCAGAAAGGAAAAGGTGAACATAACAACAGACACTGAGGAAATACAATCATTAGGTCAAACTTCAAAAACCTGTGTTGTATGATATTTTGTTTGTGTTCTACAAATAAAACTTGCCTGGATATCAGAGGGCGGATCTAGCCACTAGTTAACCATAGAGGCCAGACTGTGCTGGCACACACCTTTAATCCCAGCACTTGGGAGAAGGAAGCAGGAAGATCAGGAGTTCAAGACCACCTTAGGCTACACAAGATTGAACTAGTCTAAAAGAGAAACAGAGCCCAGAGGTGGTGGCTCATGCCTTTAATCAAAGCACTAGGGAGGTGGAAACAGGAATACAAGGCTGGTGGAGACAGCATCTGGGGCCCATTCAGTCTGAGGATTCTTATAGATAAGACCTCCCCTCATTCAGCCTGAGGTTTCATAGAGACAGGAACCACCCCATTCAGTCTGAGAATTCTTAGAGGTAAGAAGTTTCTGGAGGCTGACTGCTTTGCTACTCTGATCTTTCAGCTTTCACTCTCAATATCTGACTCTGGGTTGTTATTGATTAAGATTAATTAGATTCATGCTTCAAACATGTACTCCACAAAATTGGAAAAATCTAAAAGAAACAGACAAATTTCTTGATAGACATTGAAGGGTCCAGAAATATAGAAATATAAAATTGTAAACCTAAAAAATAAAAGCTGACAATCATCAGCTCTAAAGGTTAACTGCTAACAGTGACTCTCTGCTTACAGCCAACTCCTCTGTCCACAGCCAGGGGATAACTTTTAGCCCCTTTGCCCCTTATAGCGAATAACCGCCTGGACCAAAGTTAACTTTTAAAAGATGTTGCTACATGACTTCTAGCATGTACCCCATACTTGATGCTCTCCCCTTTACTATAAAAAGTTGGCCAGAACCCGCCTCCATTGCCACAGCCTCTGAATCCTGACCACTGGCTGCAGGCTCAGCTAGCTGATAAGCTTTTGTGCCCTGCAGTGATTTTCTTTTTTTTTCTTTTTTTCTGGAATAAAATCTGCTTCTGGTTTAACGAACTTTGGTGGTCTGTCCCCCATTATTTCATGACCCTAGAACCAACAATTTGGTGCTGAAAACCGGGACTTCTTGCAATACTTGTTCAGGGGGGCGCACCACAATCTCTGGCAAACTTTATTCCACTGGTTTTGGCCAAGCGTTAAGTTTTCTGTATCTGGTGTCTAGACAAAACTGAAACTCAATAAGAGTATGTAGCTGGAGAATTTCTCTCCAGCTCCCGCCAAGTCCCGCCAGTCCTGGAGCTCACTTATAAAACAAATATACAGACGCTTATATTATTTAAACTGCTTGGCCATTAGCTCAGGCCTATCATTGTCTAGCTCTTACTCTTATATTTAGCCCATTTCTATTAATCTACACTTTGCCACGTGACTCGTGATTTATTGGTACCTTACATCTTCGTTGTTCTGGCAGCGGCTCCAGGCAGTCTCTCCCTCTGCCTTCCTGTTCCCTTAATTCTCCTCTCTGTTAGTCCCGCCTATAAGAGTAGGTGGATGCACTAAAGACCTCTGACCTGGGGATAAAGTACACTTCAACCCAGTTTCTGGCCATTGGGTTGCTTCAGGACTGCTTTGGGACTGGTTGAGACCTCCAAGATCCCTGCATGCAGCGTTCTTCCTTCTGAATGTCTTGTCTACTCTGTTTGTTATCTGTTGTCATTCTCTTTGTGGTGATTGTCAGTAAATTAACATTTACCCTGGGACAAGGTTCCTCTAAGCCTCAGGTCCCTTTCAGGGTTTGTTCTCTCATCTCCAGGATTTCAGGAATGTAACAGTAGTTTTTCAAGCCTTCCCTGCCCTTTGCTGCCTCAGGAGTCCAGGCTCCCCAAGGCAGTATGAGCAGCCTTAAGCTAAGGGAGAGGACCGACCCTCCCCACTGTACATACTGCAGTTTTTGGAATGAATACCAAGGAGGAAGCCAGCAGAGTAAGGCGAAGGAGAATATGAGGCCAGGCACCTCGGGTGACCATTGCCAGCCACTTCTCCCAGACACGGTGGGCTATGGGGGTCGCCAGCAGGCGTGCAGTAGGAGCACGGCTGACTGAGCAGCAGCCAGTGCATGGGTATCTCAGCTGCAGCCTGTTGCCCAAGTTGGCAGACCACTCCTGCCCACCCATGAAGGAGCTTGGAAGTTCACACAAGAGCAGCTGGGAGAGCTGTGGGCACCTGGGCCCCGAGGCGATGGCCCTGGGAGCATCCCCCTGCAAGTGGGGACAGACTCAAACTGCTGGGAAGGGCCAGGCCTGTGGGACCCTGGAGGCCTGAAGGAGAGAGGCGCCTGGGGGTGCAAGAAGCAAATTGGCTGCTCAGAGTGCAGGAGGGCAAGGTCTTGTGGGCTGTTCAGAAAATACCAGGGCTGAACAGCAGCAGAAACAGCCCCATTAGGAAAGCACAAATGGCCTGCCACCCCTCCCACACCTAAGAATTCAGCTAAATAAAGTAAGAAAAATTTTGTCTGGTTTGAAGGAATGAAGATGGCCACTAAATGCTTAGTTTCTGATGCTTCACATTGGTACAATGTTGATGCAAATTTAGAGTTATTCTTTTTATAATATATACATATATTTCTGTTCGTGTTTAAAATATTGTAGCCATACAATATATTCTAGACTACTGAGGGGAACCACAAGAAAGACTTTGGTAAAAGTTTGTATGTTGTTTGGAAAGTGAGAGAGAAGGCAGGAGGCTAAAATAATTTTAAAAAAAAGAGGAAATAGAAATTTGTCTGAAACAAATGTCTTAAGAATCAAAGGAATGGACTGAAGGTATGTAGAAAGTTGAAGGCCAGAGGGGATGTGAACTATGCTGGTTATGGTTTCTCATACTTGCAAATACTGAATTTGGAATTTGACCATATTAAGTTAATTCTGGTTGGTTTTCTTCATTTTAAAAATAGCTGATGATTCTTCACTGCAAAATGTTTATGTTAAAAAAATAGAGATATATACATATATGTATATATGAACACATATATGACTTGGATTCACTCTATGTATGTGCATGTAAGCTAGCTTTAAATCTGTATGTATATGTATATAACTTAGATCCAACTGTGCATACATATTCATGTAATTATTGTGTAGAAGAACTTGTTTTTAACAGAAACCACATGGCTTTCCTCCACTTTGGCTGATGACCTCATCATGATGTAGGCAGCAATTTTTTACTAAGGGTATAAAGATCTATTTGGATTAATAAAGTTAACTTAGAGATTTATATCTCAGTACTTATGTCTTTGTCAAATGTCCAACAATGAGTTTCTAGAGAATTTAAATAGGTGGCTATTAAAACTGCACCTCAATGCCTTTATACACAATAATGTGTCTTGCTCTGGCAGCTAAACTTTGTAATTTAAGAGTCACCCAGGTGATAATGTGATAATGGTTTTAAAGACAGGAAGGGATCCTAGGGAACAGCTGAGGGTTGAAAATATATGCCAGGGCCAGATGATGGTCCCAGAAGCACCAGCCACAATGAAATGGAGCAGGCTGACATCTAGAAGGCAGGTTGTGTATATGCTGCCAAGGGTATACAGCCTAAGAAATGATCCAAGCCTCTAAAGAAAAGAACTAAAAGGATTATAAATGAATTCCAAATATTGAACTTTGGGATTATTTGAACTTTGGAGCTTGGTTTTGCCTTATACAGATTATGGTTATGTGATACATATTTTCTCTATCTTAAAGTAAAAGAAGGAATTTTACTTTTCATATTGCAGGAAGACATTTAAGAGATTTTTAACCTTTTTACAAACATTTAAATTTGTAAGGCTATGGGACTGATGTAATTAATTACAGGAATAAGCTTTGCTTAGTCCCTTGAGTATGTTTTCAGAGTAGAAAGAAAGTTTGTCTATTCAGATATACGTGGAAAGCCCTCAAATACTTCATAGATCTGCAGAATGTGGCATTTAAAATGTTGATTAAAAAGCTTATTATATCAGACAGACTCCCAGATCCGAACAGTGACCCAGGGTCTCCAAAGAAGATTTCACGGCACCACTATCTCCAGCTGGATTATGGAAATGCTGACAACAGGGTGAGATGCTCCAATGCAACACCTGCTGCCAGAACCCTGCCCAGACTGTGAATAAACAGGACACTAGAAATTGATTACACCCCTTTTGCTTAGATAAAATAAGATCAATTTCCCCCATGTCCCTCTTCCACAGGAAAAACTCTCTCCTTATGGACCCGGCAGCAGAATACTGATGCTGTTCTGATACTTCTGCCTCCAACACTATGGAGACCTGGGTATGGACTGGTCCCTGTCATTTGTTTTTTATAGATTCAGAAGCTGCTTGGTCTGCACTCAGGCATAATTTATCCTTCTCAGATCTCTGACAGTAATTGATGGCTAGACTAACTATAACTTTATCAATTTAGCAGTATCAAACAACCAGATCCTTCAACAAAACTATAGCCAACTTGTTAATTATATATATATATAAAATGAAGCCTTGCTTTTTCTAAAGCTACTAGGTCTCTTGATGAAAAAACAAACAGCTTTGCTTTACTCACTGTAGCTTGAGTTTTCCTGCCTGGCCCACAGTCAGGACAAATCTCTCTCACCTGCCAGTCCCACAGCCACTCAGACCCAACCAAGTAAACACAGAGACTTGTATTGGTACAAACTGTATGGCCGTGGCAGGCTTCTTGCTAACTGTTCTTACAGCTTAAATTAATTCATTTCTATAAATCTATACCTTGCCACTTGGCTCGTGGCTTACCAGTATCCTTACATCTTGCTTCTCATGGCGTCTGGCAGTGTCTCTCTGACTCAGCCTTCCACTTCCCAGCTTTATTCTCCTCCTTGTCCCGCCTACATTTTCTGCCTAGCCAATGGCCAATCAGTGTTTTATTTATTAACTAATTAGCAACACATTTGCCATACAGAACATCCCACAGCAACTCACAGACTTCATATTAAGGGACAAACAGGTTTCAAATATGATTTAAAAATGACTGCTCTCAATAATAGCTGCTTATATCCCTGATAATTGGTTAAATATAAACTTAAAAATACTTCTCCTCAGGCCAAAGAAATATCTCTCTAATCTGTACCTGGCTTTCTGAACAACAACAAAAAATGCACATGCCTTTAACCCAAATCTGTAGTTTTTGATACATATATAAATGTATGAGTTCACTTCTGCTGTTTTAGAGATACCTATTTCTTGATTTGTCTGTGATATGGATTTCAATACAAATTGATAATTCTAATATGTCTAAAACTTTTATATCATTTTGTAAGATAAAAATTCACATAGGCCTTAGAGGATTAAAAGAGTCATAAAACTTGGATTCACTACATAGAGGTCAAAATAACTCCAGATAAGTACAGCGTAAATTTCTCCTACTCTATTCTTGAAGATGATCTCTCTCTCTCTCTCTCTCTCTCTCTCTCTCTCTCTCTCTCTCTCTCTCTCTCTCTCTCTCTTTCTCTCCTGTCTTGGGACTTCTCCCCTTCTCCAACTACTAAGATTATGAACCTAAAAGTTCCAATTATAATTTTCCCTTAAATTCCTAAATTTTAACTTTTGTCTCTAGTCTATATCTGTTTCAGCAGATTTATACTTGACTGACACATCCAGGCATCACTGCTGACTTCATCCTGTGAGCCATGGCTATGCTAAAAGCCGAAATGGACCAATCCATCTGATATGAATGTTCCTTGTTTACACCTGGGTCAAACCAAACATTTCTGATAAATGTGCCATTGCCTAAATTTCCTCCTTACCTTTGACTAGCATTTTACTCTCCTGAGCTCTGACCATCTATGTCCCATTTCAACTTGAAGCAGTTATAGTAGAAAATACATCATCCCTACCTACCCCGAAAACATGCTAAAAAGGCCAAGTCAAAGGAAAATTCCCTGTCATGGGGATGGGGAGGGCAATGACTAACTATAATGCCCATTGATATACCAGGAGAATGGGCCCAGAGCTGTCAATTGATAAATTCATTAACTAAAATGATTTTACAACAAGATAAGACACTCAACCTTCTTTATACAAAACTAAAGATGTTATTATATGGTTTAAAATAATTATTTTTATATAAATCATTCAAGATTATAACCTGACTCATATTTAGACCTAGAAGAATCAAAGGTTTGATTCTGGTTAAAACTCAAGGGGGGAATGAAGAGTCCAGGAACATAGAAATATAAAACTGTAAACCTAAAAAATAAAAGATGACAGCCATCAGCTCTAAAGGTTAACTTCTAACAATGGCTCTCTGTTTACAGCCAGCTCCTCTTTCAACAGCCAGGGATTAACTTTTAACTCCCTAGCTCCTTATAGCCAACAACTACCTGGACCAAAGTTAACTTTTAAAAGATGTTTCTAAATGACTTCTGGCATGCATCCCATGCCTGATGTTTCTACATGACTTTTAGCTTGAATCTGTGCTGAAATGTGGTTATATTTTCTTTGTGCTTTAATAAATAAAGCTTGCCTGGAGATCAGAGGAAAAAGCCAGCCTTATAAGTAAACACAAAAGTCTGGCAATGGTAGCTCATGCCTTTAATCCTATCACTTGGGAGGCAGGGATCTGTCTGCATCTACATGAGTTCAAGGCCACACTGGGAACAGAGCCAGGCATGGTGGCACATGCCTTAAATTCTAACACTAGTTAACAATGGAGGTCTGGAGGTCTGTACAGACAGACAGGAAGTGACAGAGCTGGGCAGGAAGAGGGAGTGATGCAGCTTGACAGAGAGAGCAAATCAGATGGCAGAACAGCAAGACATATAGGCGTGGGGAGACAGGAAGTATTTTGCATTTGGAAGCTGTGGAGTTAGTGAGGTAAGGTTAGCTGTGACTCTCCCTATTTCTCTTCTCTCTCTCGGGCTTTCACCCCTATATCTGGCTCCATGTGTAGCTAGAGTTTTCCTGCCTGGCCCACAGTCAGGACAAATCTCTATCACCTGCCAGTCCCACAGCCTCAGACCCAACCAAGTAAACACAGAGACTTATATTGCTTTCAAACTGTATGGCCGTGGCAGGCTTCTTGCTAACTGTTCTTATAGCTTAAATTAATCCACTTCTATAAATCTATACCTTGCCACGTGACTCGTGGCTTACCAGCATCTTCACAAGCTGTTTCTCATCGTGGCGGCTGGCAGTGTCTCTCCGACCCAGCCTTCCACTTCCCAGCTTTATTCTCTTTGTCCCGCCTACATTTCCTGCCTAGCCAATGGCCAATCAGTGTTTTATTTATTGACTAATTAGCAACACATTTGCCATACAGAACATCCCACAGCACTTCCCCCCCTTTGTTTTTTTTCAAAAAGGAAGGTTTTAACCTTAACAAAGTAAAATTACATATAATTTGGGAATTTGGGCGTAGCTTCTCTTACTACTTCCTGCTGGAGGGGGGCGCTGTATCTTATGGGGAAACAAAGAAAATTTTAGAATTATGTAATAGTCTATGAGGCTGTATCGTCTGAGCCAGATGCCTTCAAACCATTCTGGATGTTGGATCATCTGGGCCATGGTGTCATCGGAGACCTTTCAGGGGGTCTTGGCTGGTCAAACCTGATGTATCTTAATCTTGAACAAATCCATAGCCTCTGGCTTTCTGTGGGAACAAAAGCAGAGTCTCCTTTCCAAAGCAACATATCCTTATATCCAAATTTTGAAGTCAAGGTACCTTTAAAATATACATTTTGGCATAACTCAACAGCTTTTACAATCAAATGTTTTTCTGCAGTTAAAAATCCCAAAGACAACACAATCCAGATTCTCTGTGTAATATTCATCTTTACGTGGCTTATTTTTTATATTAATTTTATTGTCTCATTAAAGACTTTATTTTTTAAAACTATATTTGTTTCTATAACTGTATATATCACCTTTTTTTTATCTCTTTTAAGCCTACGTATCTTTTACACACATTGTAAACTATTACATCTGAATCTGTCTTATTGTGAATCTCTTGCTTTAAACTGCAGCAGCTGTGGCTGCTGGATCCGCCCACCTCAGCTTCCCAACATGGCTACGTTTACCGCCAGCTCTGGGAGCTATCGTGGGTCTATGCTTTTATCCAAGCAGCGTGTAGCCCCAAAACCTCTTTTTTTTGTTTTGTACTAGCAAAGGCTAAATCCACCACGCAGCTTAATGTGCCACTTGCAGAGGCCTCATTCCCGCCAAACTGCAGGTCGAGCCCGCACACCAGGAACCCACCAGTATCTCAAACCGGCAGCTGCCACTCATTTGAGAGAGACAATTAGAAACTGTTTTTAGCTCCATTTTAGAATCTTTTCTCAGGTTTTAGGTGGAAACTCTTGCCACCACGTTGGACGCCATTTGTAGCTAGAGTTTTCCTGCCTGGCCCACAGTCAGGACAAATCTCTCTCACCTGCCAGTCCCACAGCCTCAGACCCAACCAAGTAAACACAGAGACTTATATTGCTTTCAAACTGTATGGCCGTGGCAGGCTTCTTGCTAACTGTTCTTACAGCTTAAATTAATTCATTTCTATAAATCTATACCTTGCCACTTGGCTCGTGGCTTACCGGTATCCTTACATCTTGCTTCTCATGGCGTCTGGCAGTGTCTCTCTGACTCAGCCTTCCACTTCCCAGCTTTATTCTCCTCCTTGTCCCGCCTACACTTCCTGCCTAGCCAATGGCCAATCAGTGTTTTATTTATTGACTAATTAGCAACACATTTGCCATACAGAACATCCCACAGCATCCATGTTTTTTTTTTATTTAATACGACTGTTTAGAAATTTGTCTACATGTATCCCATGCTTGATGCTTTCCCCTTTAATATAAAAAGGGGGTTAGAATCGACCTCCATTACCACAGCCTAAGAATCCAAACACTGGGTGTGGTCTCAGCTAGCTGATAAGCTTTTGTGCCCTGTGGTTATTTTTTTCCCATTTTTTCTTCTGGAATACAGAAAAAACCTTGAAACCTGATTTAGTAGACTTTGGTGGTCTGTCCCCCATTATTGTATGAACCCAGACCCAACAGTATCACACGCAACAATTAAATCAAGATTGATCAGATAAAATATTCAAACAGACCCCTAAGGAAATAGGATCAGTCATTAAAAGTCTACCAACCAGAAAATAAAAGCACAGGGCCAGATGGTATCAGTGCAGAATTCCACCAGACTTCCAAAGAAAAGCTAATACCAATACTCCTCAAATTATTCCAAAACTAGAAAGGTTATTACAAAATTCTATTTATGAGGCCACAGTGACACTGATACCCAAACCACACAAAAATTCAATGAGGAAGGAGAATTTCCTTTATGAATTTATAAATTTCCTTTGTGAACATCAATGCAAAGTGCTCCATAAAATACTGGCAAATTAAATACACATGAAAAATATCATCCACCATGATCAAGTGGGCTTCATCCCAGAGGTGCAGGGATGGTTCAATATATGAAAATCTGTTGTAGAAGAATTGTTTGTATGGCCATTTTACTGTGCCAATAAAGTCACCTTGTATCAAAGGATGGAGTCAGCAAATGGCTAACTGAGATTAGCAATAGAGTTCATGGAGGACTGAGGAGGTAGGCTAGAGAGCACAGGAAGAGAGAGAAGAGAGGATTTCAGGGACTGGTGTTTGGGAAAAAAAGTGAAGAGAGGTTTAGTCAATCAACTTTCCACTGTCCTTGGATTTATCAGTTCTTTACCTCAATTTCTGTCTCCTGAGTTTTTATTATACTGGAACAATTTAGATATTCATTACATCTGGCATCTAAAGCATGCCATTATTAAACCACACCAAGATGGTGAACCTGGCACACTGCTGCTGCTGCAGTGGCCACCTTTGTCTCCCTCCCCACAGGCCTCCATACCTGTTTTTCTGATTCTGGGTTTTTTCTGTTGCAGCCTTTCTACAGCAGCCTTCAGCTGCTGCCTGCCCTCAGCCCCCAAACACTTCTCAGGCAAGCTGCCCTGCTGCTGGCCCATGCCCTCACCTCCCTCTGTGTGGGTAACCCCCAGACCTCATCCCTGAACCACCAACCCAGGGTAGCTCAGCTCTCTTGAAAACTACACAGCACTCAGTCTCTTACTGCTGCTGCCACCACCACAAGCTGCTGAGGGGGCCCAGCCATGCGCTGCCAGTGTCCTCTACCCAGCCATGCTGAGCAGCAACAGTTAGCCACAGCTAGTGACAGAAAGGGTGATCCAATCCCAAGCCAAGCCAAATGAATTTCTCCTACCAGTTTCCATAAGTTAGCTCTTGAGAAAACTCACCCGACCCCCTGCATTACGCCTGAGCAGCCACAATGGCCCTTGTCATACCTGCCCTACATGCAGGCACAGTTGAACATTGTCACTATAGCTGATTACTCCCACACATCTCTTCCTACGCGGTCAGCATCATCAGATCTGGTAAGATACTTGGGAATTTTTAAACAGGGAATTAGGTTTAAAAAAATTAGATTTTAACAAAGCAAAATATTTCCCATGTTAAGAATTAGAAATATCACAATGAAGGGAGTTAGGACCCTGTTTAGGAATAATTTGGATGGCTTGCAAATGGAAAATATAAATGAGGGGATAAACAACGTAGCTGGGATTGACGTAATATTAATCATAATTATTATCAATCTGGTAATTCATATTTTATCCTTAAAGAAGTGGTTTGATAACTTTGCCAAATATGATAATTTGACAGAAAAGATACAAAGTCTTGCTATTTATAAGATACAAGCTTTAGAAAGATATACTACTGATAAGAAAAATTTGAATGTTAAGATCCAAACCTTAGAAAAACTTAGTATTGAAAACATACAAGTGTTAGAAAGACCACCTAATGAAAATAAGAAAATACTCAGATACAGACTAAGGAATTTAGACAAGAACCTTCTGCACCATTGCATTATGAAACCTAAGAGGAGTGGCCCAAGGGTATTAGAAGCCCAACTTCAATTTATCCAGTTATCATAAAAGAATGATCAGCAAAGATAGGCACTCCTAAGGTTATGCAGAAGTTGTGGTCATATTTTATTTGTGCTTTAATAAAGTTTTCCTATGAGATCAGAGGAAATAGCAAGCCATTGTAAATAAACATAGAAGTCAGGCAGTGGTAGCCCACATCCTTAATCCAATCACTTAGCAGACAAGGTTTCTGTGTGTTCAAGGCCATACTAGGGAACAGAGTCAAGTGTGGTGACACTCACCTTTAATCCCAGTACCAACCATAGAGACCTGGAGGTCTGTACAGACAGACAGTGACAAGGAAGTGAGATAGCTGGGCTAAGATTGCCAATGAGAGGGTAGAACAGCAAGGCAATAAAGGTGTGGATGAGACAAGAAGTAGCTCATATTTGGAAGCTACAGAGCTGGTAAAGTAAAGTTGATTGGTGGCTCTCACTATTTCCCTAATCTAAGGCTTTCACTCCTATATTTGGCTCCATGTTTTTTATTTAATAAGACCATTTAGAAATTTGTCTACAAGAAGTTAATTTGGATACTGTAAAAATGTTAGATTTGAAGAAATTTTAGGAAGCATTTGTTTCATGAGTTATGAATTCACCCTTGGTGAAGCAGTTGTTAAACTCATGGGCAACTTGGAAAAGAATTATTCCACAAGACTGAGAAGCTTTAGCTAAGAAATATTGGAAGCTGGTCCTCAGTTACAATGGAAAACATGGTGGAGAGAGGAAGCTAGCATCATAGGACAATGAAAGAGTTCGAGAGGTATTGAAATTTCCCAAGACCATCTTCTCTGTGAGGGCTAGTATGCTGATTTGCAAAGGCAGTCTACATTTGATGATCACACCTTGGTTCTATGCCCTATAGCATCTTTGAATGCTTAGGACAGTGTTGAAGAATCAGGAAATGACTGAGTCATTTACTAAAATAATACAAGGTCCAAAAGAAGACTTCACTGATTTTTTACAAAGATTGATTTCAGCTGTAAATAGAATGTTATTAGATACAGAAGTCAGACAAATATCAATTGAATCTTTGGATTTTCAAAATGGTATTTCAGAATGCAAAAGGTTAAGTAACCCTTTAAAGGCAAGATCAACACCCATAGATGAATGGATCTGAAAGCTGATATTGGATGTTACACTTATGATGTTGCTTTGATAGAAGTAATTTTTAGAAATTTTTAAGAAAACCTAGCCGGGCGGTGGTGGCACACGCCTTTAATCCCAGCACTCGGGAGGCAGAGCCAGGCAGATCTCTGTGAATTCGAGGCCAGCCTGGACTACCAAGTGAGTTCCAGGAAAGGCGCAAAGCTACACAGAGAAACCCTGTCTCGAAAACCTCCCCCCAAAAAAGAAAACTTAAATGTCAGATGTTTTCATTGTGGTAAACAAGGTCATTTTGATTGTAGGCAAGATGTTCCTAGGAACAGTGATGTGTGAGGTTGCTCTGTATGCTGTGAACATGTTGTTCTGATTTGCTGATAAATAAAATGCTGATTGGCCAGTAGCCAGGCAGGAAGTATAGGTAGGATAAGCAGACAAGGAGAATTCTAAGAAGAGGAAGGTTGAATCAAAAGCCACCAGCCAGACACAGAGGAAGCAAGATGTGAAGACAGAATGGAAAAAAGGTACCAAGACACACAGCTAAACATAGATAAGAATTATGGGTTAATTTAAGTGTAAGAACTAGTCAGTAATAAGCCTGAGCAAATGGCCAAGCAGTTATAAATAATATTAAGCCTCTGTGTGATTATTTTATAAAAGGCTGTGGGACTGTGGGTGAGAGATTTGTCCTGACCACAGGCCAGGTGGTACACAGAAAAACTTCTGGCTACAGAACAATGTTTTTTCTAGAGACAATCCAAACAGAAGGCTTCAGTCTTCTGGAATATGCAGAAAGTGTGGCAAAGGATGTCATTGGACTAATGGATTCAGATCAACAAGGGACAGACAAGATAACTCTTTGTCATTGGGAAACACCAGCAGGGGCCTTCTGAAGCCCCCAATATCAAATTTGGCTCCTCTGTAGTGCCTGATTTTATACATTCTATGATTCCCAAAAGAATTGGGACAAAGACAACTGGGGGGTTTTCCCTTCCTGCATTTCCCATTTCCTAGTTATAAAGAGGACCTGCATCCATAATGATTGGTCCCAAATGTTGTCAGGTGATATCCATGGTATGATAACAGAAGCCTCATTTAAAAATTTTCTAAATGAGAGGTTTTAACTCTTGTATCCCTGGTCAGAAGCAAAGCTTTTAAGAGCTCTGAGTTGGGGATCCCTAATGGCAGAAGGGAAGATTCCCATGGCAAGAGAACAATAGGCAGGAAAGATAGCATACATAAGCAACCATAAAAATTCTACCAGGTAATGTTTACAGCTGATAAACACATCATTTCATACAAGATAACTAAAATCATCAGTAGCCATCTTATATACAAATGATAAAAAGGTTGAGAAAGAAATCAGAGAAACAACACACTTCACAGCAGGCACAAACAATATAAAATATATTATGGTAACTCTAACCAAGTGAGTTAAGGACCTATATGACAAGTACTTCAAATCTTTGAAGATGGAAACTGGAGAAGATATCAGAAGATGGAAAGATATCCTATGCTCATGGTTCTGTAAAATTAACAAAGTTAAAATGACCATCTTACCAAAAACAATCTACAAATTAAACTCAATTCCCACCAAAATTCCAACAAAATTCTTTACAAAACTTGAAAGAATAATATTTAACTTCACTTGTTAAAACAAAAATTCAAG
The DNA here is from genome assembly GCF_949786415.1 of Peromyscus eremicus. Taxonomy (NCBI): domain Eukaryota; kingdom Metazoa; phylum Chordata; class Mammalia; order Rodentia; family Cricetidae; genus Peromyscus; species Peromyscus eremicus. The sequence goes on from NC_081439.1 coordinate 107,455,050, forward strand.
GACATCTAAAACAATACTGTACAGCAAAAGAACTTCCAGAGGTATCCCCATCCCTTATCTCAAGCTCTACTACAGAGCTATAGCAATAAAAACAGCATGGTAGCAGCATAAAAACAGACAGGTGGGTCAATGGAATTGAATTGACAATGCAGACATAAATCCACACACTTATGGATACCTGTTTTTGTTTTGTTTTGTTTTGTTTTTTACAAAGAAGCCAAAATTATACAATCAAAAAAAAAAAAGAAAGTATCTTCAACAAATGGTGCTGGCATAACTGGAGGTCAGCAGGTAGAAGAATGCAAATAGATCCTTATGTATCACTCTGCATAAAACTCAAGTCTAAGTGGATCAAAGACCTCAACATAAATCCAGATACACTAAACTTGATAAAAAAGAAAGTGGGAAATAGCTTTAAATGAACTAGCAGAGGAGAAAAATTCCTGACTAGAACACCAGAACCACAGACACTGAGATCAAGAATTAATAAATGGGACCTCATGAAGCTGAAACATTTTTCTAAGCAAAGGACACAGTCAGTAGGACAAAATGGCAGCCTACAGAATGGGAAAAAATCTTTACCAAACCCACATCTGACAGAGGCCTGATCTCTAAAATATATAAAGAACTCCAGAAAACTAGACATCATGAAACCAAATAAACCAAATAAAAAATGGAGTACAGACCTAAACAGAATTCACAACAGAAGAATCTCAAATTGCAGAGAAACACTGAAATGTTCAACATCATTAGCCATCAGGTAAATGAAAGTCAAAATGACTCTGAGATTCCATCTTACACTTGTCAAAATGGCTAATATCAAAAACATAAATGACAGCTTATGCTGGAGATGATGTAGAGCAAGGGGAACACTCTTCCATTGCTGGTGGGAATGCAATCTTGTACAGCCACTTTGGCAATCAACATGACAGTTTCTCAGAAAATTGGGAATCAATCTACCTCAAGACCCAGCTATACCACACTTGGGCATATACCCAAAGTATATTCAATTGTACCATAATGACAGTTGCTCAGTTATGTTCATAGCGTCTTTGTTTATAGTAGTCAGAATATGGAAACAACCTAAATGCCTCTCAACCAAAGAATGGTTAAAGAAAATAGGACACACCTGCAGAATGAAGTATTACTCAGCTGTTAAAAACAACATCATGAAATTTGCAGCAAATGAATGGAACTAGAAAAAAAATCCTGAGTGAGGTGACCCAGAGCTAGAAAGACAAACATGGTATGTACTCCCTTACAAGTGGATATTAGTTGTAACTAAAGGACAACCATGCTACAATCCATAGACCCAGAGAGGCTAGGTAACAAGGATGGCCCAAGGGAGGCCACATGGATATCCCTGGTAAGGAGAAATAGAAGAGATTTCATGGGTGCACTGGCGGTGGGTGGTGATTGGAACATGAGGGATCAAGTTGAGGGTAGGTTGCAGGGGGAGAATATTGAAAGTGATTACTAGTACTAGATATCTAGCCAAATACACAGAGATAATGAGATCATGTATCTTAGATTAACTACTAACACCACTTTACTAGGGGTGGTATATAATTCCAAATTGCATTCTAAATCTTACCTTTATATCCACAGATGAATGTAGCCCTCACCCCTCAGAAAACTTCTCTCTGTAGCAAATGAATGAAACCGAGGCCATGACAAGAACAAGTCATGCTGGAGAGAAAAACAGAATGTCAGGAGCCAAAGACCAATGAATACATCTACAACTCCTGACATTGAATTCAGGAAACATCACAGAAGAAACAGAAGTATTTTAAGAGCCAGAGGACAAGAAATTCTACTATGGGATTGTGTCTCCTAAAAATGAAAAGGAAGCTATACCCATGACATTGCAACAGTATTGCTGCCTAAACAAGACCTGGGCAATGATGGTAAGGAGAAAATAGAACAGGGTTCCACCCCTAGAAAAGAACTCTAGGCAACTAATGACTGCTGAGAGAAGGAAAATTTACCTGTCAAGAAATGAGACCCCCTAATTGGTTACTCAATACAAAGTGGTCAGCCCTGAGATAAAAAAAATGGACTGATCAGGTTATATTTATAAATACATGCATATTTATATGTAACAATAATAAAGAAAAATAAACTATCAATTAGAGAGAATGTGGGACATTAGAAGAGAAGGAAGGATGAAGTGATGTAATTATATTATTTAAAATAAACTAATATAAATACAAAATTATATTCTTTAAAATAATATAAAAAATAAACATTTTTGAGATTTCATCTTACCTCACTCAGAATCTATTTATTTAAACAAACAAACAAACAAACAAACAAGTAAATAAATAAATAAATCATGGTGTGGATGTAATGAAAGGGGAATATTTACATTTTGTGGGAGTGCAACCTGGTATAGCCACTGTGGAAATCAATGTGGAGGTTTCTCAAAAATATAAAAACAGAACTGCCATATGAGATTTGTTCAGAACTCTTGAATATGTACAGAAGAGATTCATATCCTACCACAGAGGCACTTGTGCATCCATCTTCACTGCGGCTCCATTCACAATAGGAAATTGAATCAACCTAGATGCCCATCAACTGAAGAATGGTTGAGGGGAAATTGGGCCACATAGACACAATGAAATATTACTAACCTATAAGAAATTATAATCATGAGATTTACTGTTATATATGGAACTGATAAAACTTTTGTTTTTTGGTGGTTTTTTTTTTTGGTTTTTCGAGACAGGGTTTCTCTGTGTAGCTTTGCGCCTTTCCTGGAACTCACTTGGTAGCCCAGGCTGGCCTCGAACTCACAGAAATCCGCCTGGCTCTGCCTCCCGAGTGCTGGGATTAAAGGCGTGCGCCACCACCGCCCGGCGGAACTGATAAAACTTATCCTGAGTAATACAAGCAGATCAGAAAGACAAATGCCATGTTCTTTCTTAGATGTGGATGTTATCTTTGAATTCATTGTGTGTATGGTTAACCAGGACTTTACGTGGAACCCAGGTACTTAAGAAAGAAGCCCTTTGGGGAGAGACACATTAATGGAGGGGAGATATTAAAACATAAACTGGAGGAGGAAAGAAATAAAACATTCAAAGGAGTGGGGTGAGAAAATGAAGGAGTGGTGGAATGTATAATCAAAATGTAGGGTGTGTTCAATGCTATACAGAAAGCTATGAGATAGCCACCTGTGTAAAATATTGTATAATCAGAGTGGATTGGAGAACACAAGGAATGAGAAATAGGTGGTTGGGATAATCCAGGTTAAAAGTTTAAGTGAGGATGGGGATGGGATGTTGAAATATATGTATGGATATATGCAGAAGCCTTGTGGAAATATACTAGTTTGTAAGTTAATTAGAAATATAATGTATATTGAAAAGAGTTTGGAGAAGAGGTCTCTCCACAGGTAGATGATGATGCTTTCAAAAGGTATGAGTCAGTAAATGAAAATGTGTGCCCAGCATAGTTACCTCCCTACATTTTGGTGAGAGAGGTCATGGAGAGTCACCTGAAACAATGCAGGCTACTGCCACCACTCTTATTTTTGAACCATAATTCGATGATAAAACTTTTTTTGAAGACACCACTCAACTTCCTTCTAGCTAGCTTACACAGTTCCAGAAGGTACAATGGAAGCAGCAACGAGCAAGAGACAAATTGTGTCCCTCACTGCTAGGTCCTGCGTGCTACAATATTGGCCTGCCTGGGAAATTTGCCCACTGGTATTAACAGTGACATGACAGTTACAGGGTAACCAAGAACCTTCTACTTGAGTATGACGCCTACTGTACAGGAGGTCTTTTGTACTTACTAGGCCAAAGCCTATAACTAGAGAAATCACAGCCCCTAGGTGTGAACACACTGCTATTGTTATATTTAACGGCCATGCTACAATCTGTCTTCTGAATATTTGTGTTTATACCCTTAGATTTGGTCACTTTCAACTTTTGTCAGAGACGCTTTTTTTTCACAGTATTGTGGTTAAGACAAAGACTCATAGCTGGTCAAAGTACAGAGTACAAGTAACTGAGAGCTCAACTATGGATGAATCTGCTATATTAACCTTCACTCACCAAAGGTTATGAGGATATCACAGAAAAGCATGCAGAAAGAATGAAAGAGACAACCGAGTCTATTGGTGAAATTATTAAGGCCACTCCACGTAGTTAAAAGGAAGATTTATTTAGTGGGTAACTTACAAATGAAGGGATAGGTAGGTCGCAGGGTCTGGGGAAGGTGTATCGCAGTTGAGCAGTGTTCTCTGGAGCTCTGCTCTGTCAACCTCCACAGTCCACGGTCCCGGAACAGAGAGAGAGAGCACTGGCCCATTCCAATCTCGGGTCCCCAGGGTCCTCCCTTGGCCCCGTCTTGTAGGCATGACAGTTGCTGAAGCCTCAATGGGGGTTAGAACTTCCAGATCAAAGCTGGAATGGCCACCCACTACACGAGTCAGAGATTTGAAATGCAGATTTCTGTAAATTACATATCTGCTGCATACTCCAATTAACAGTACCTTTGGTTACCTACTCAAGATCAAACTCTTCAAAGTTCTAACATGAATTGTGAGGGATGTGTCTAAAGGCATACCATTGGAGGGGCTATGAGCAACTGATGGTTTCTGAGAAAGGGAAAGTCACTCCTTTTGGAGAAATGGCCTCTGTTAGGTTGTCCATGCTCCAGTAGATTGACTCAGACACATGAGCACATGGGCAACACTAAGTGAGCTCAGAGGGTTATAATAACATAAACAGAATGCATGAAGTTGAGAAGATGACAGACTGGGACCACTACAGAGAGTTGAAAGGAAGAAATGGTCAACGGATAAAATCAAAATATATTGTCTAAATGTATAAGCTCTTGAAAGAATAAAACAATTTTAAAAAGTACTCTAAGACAATGTGATGGTTTGAATAAGAAAGGCCTCCACAGGCTCATGTACTTGAATGCTTGAATTAGGAAGTGGGGCCTTGTAGGAGGAAATGTGTCACTGGGAGTGGGCAGTGAGGTTCCAAAAGCCCATGCCAAGTCCAAAGTCTTTCCTCTCTCTGCCTATGGATCAGGATGTAGTTTTTAACTACTGCTCCAGAGTCTGCTGGCATGCCACCGTGTTTCCTGCCATGATGATAATGGCCTAAACCTCTGACATTGAAACAAGCCCCAGATTAAATGCTTTCTCTTGTAATAGTCGCTTTGATCACAGTGTCTCTTTACATCACTAGAACAATGGCTAAGATAGTTAGACTGTGGTTCAAGTCATATAGTTAAAATAAGGAATCAGTTGTAGGCCAAATTTAACATACATACTATTTGACCCTTTTTTTAAAAATTTTTCCCAACCTAATAATTTATTAATCATTTGAGAATGTCATACAACATACCTCAATCACACTTGCTTCACATTCCCAGGTGCACCCTCCCACCCTTGTGGCATCCTCCCCCAGAATAGAAAAAATACAATATAACAAGTCCAATTGGTGTTACCCTTATACTCATTGGAGCATGGTCAAACTTGCAGTGGCCAGCCCCTTAAAAAGGAGTTCTTCCCCAACCTCTGCCTGAAGCCATCAACCATGAGCTACATATAGTATTTTTATTACAACTTTCAAGGACTCTCCAATAAGATCCTGTCTGGATTTTCTTTTTGAGGGGATGGTGGCACAGAAGCCTTCAATGTCTGTCTGAATTTCAGTTGTGAGTCTACAGTCATTGATACCACTGCAAAAGAAGCTCCCTGCCAATAGAAGTCAGTGGCAGTACAGATCTCGGACTTCCACATGGTTTTCAGTAGCAGAATGGATCATAGACTTTTACAGGCTTTCCAGCAGCAGCACAGATCATGGTCCACAAGATTTCTGGTGACAGCTTGGATAACTGACATCCATCTGGTCCATGACATCAACACAGATCACCAACATAACATATTTGCGAGAGGCATCACAGATCACTATCAGGATGACTTCTTGTGGCAGTACTAACCACATACATGACACATTCTCCATCAGCATCTGGGTCATGGATATTCAACTGGCCTTCAGCATGCAGCCCAGAGCATGAACATAAACATAGTTTTTGGTGGCAGCAAGGACAAAGATGTCAGCATGGTCTCTAGCACCAGGATGGCTTAATGATATTAAAATAGTTTCTGTTGGCAGCTCAGATCATTTATATTGACCTTACCCCCAGCAGCAGCACAGACTACAATCTTCATGGTCATCATCATGGGTTCAGGTGGCAACATAGACAATGGACATCCACAAGGTCTAAGATTCCAACAAAGACTATTGCCATAAACATGGTTATCAGAGGCAGCATGAATGAGTGACATCAACATAATTTCAGATGTTAAGTCAGATAATGGACATCCACATGGTCAAAACAGGGAACAAAGATCAGTGACATCAACAAGGTTGGTTTCCTGTGGCAGATCATGTACATCAACTTAGTTTCAGGTGGCAGACAAATCACAGAAATCAACATTGTATACATTGCCAACACAGGACACTTACCTGAAGTGGGTCTCAGGTGGTAGTATGCACCACTGATTTCTGCATTGTCTCAGATGATAACAGACTACAGACAGCAGTATGGTTACAAGTGGAAGCAAGTTTCAGTAGCATCAACATGGTTGACAGCAACAGCAAAGATCAGTGACATCAAGAAAGTTTCAGATGACAGGTCGAATCATGGATATCAGCAAGGTTAAGACAGGCAGCGAGAATCAGTCACATCAACATGGTTGCCTGTGTCAGTATAGATCATGGATATCAACTTAGTTTCAGGTGGCAGACAGATCATGGAAATTAATATTGTACACATGAGTGGCACAGGAAACTTACTTGAGCTGGGTCTCAGGTAGCAGTATGAACGAATGACTTCAACATTGTTTCTGATGACACTGTACACTGCAGACATCAATATGGTTACAGGTGGTAGCAAAGTTCAGTAACCTCAACATGGTTGACAGCTACAACATAGATCAATAACATAGATCAATAACATCAACAAAGTTTGGACGGTAGGTTGGATGATGAACATCAACATGGTTAGAAGATGCAGCAAAGAACAGTGACATCAACATGATTTCCTGTAGCAGCATGTATCAAGAGTATTAAATTAGTTATGGGTGGCATGTGGGATCAAGGAAATCAACATTACTCATGTTGGCAGCACAGAATACTTACCTCAATGTGGTCTCAAGTGGCAGGACAGAACACAGACATCAACATTGTATCCAGGGGCAACAAGGACTGCAGGCATCACTATGGCTCCCTGAAGCAGTAGAGGTTGAATGGTAGGTCAGATCATGGGCAGCAACATAGCTAGCAGAGGCAGCAAGGTTCAGAGACATCAAAATGTTTGCCACTGGCAGTACAAATCAGTGATATCAACATAGCTTTGGGGGGCAGATCAAACCCAAGACAACAACATGGTTAACAAAGGCAGCACAGATCAGGGACAGCAGCATGGTTACTGGTAAAGTATGGAACAAGGACATCAACATGGTCTCTGGTGGTAGCAAAGACAAAGACTATCAATGTAGCTTTCAGAATGAGTAGGATTATGGAAATGACATGGTGTCCAGTGGAAAGAGAGACTAGATGTGTCAACACAGTTATCAGTGGCAGCACAGCCTCTGCTGTCACATTGAGACAGGAACATCAACATGCTTACCAGAAGTAGGAAAGATCTATAACATCAACATAGTTTTGAATGGAGGGTTGGCTCATGGATATCAACATAGTTGAAACATGCAGCAAGGATCAGTGCCATCAATGTGGTGGCCTGAAGAAGCATGGGTGATGAAGTACAACTTAGTTTTGGATAGTAGGTTAGATCAAGGAGAAGAATATACTTCACATTGGCAACAAAAAAAACTTTTACCTCAGCACGGATTCAGGAGTCAGAAGATCGACATCAACATCATATCCCTGGGCACCAAGAACCACAGGCATCAACATGGCTTCCAGAAGCAGTAGGGACAGCATGGTAGGTCAGATCGTGGTAATTAACATGATAAACAAAAGAAACAAGGATCAGTGATATCAACATTGTTTCAGGGACAGAATGAATTACAGATATCAACTTAAGTTCCAATGGCAGGTCAACTCATGGAAATCAATATTCTTCATGTGGGCAACACAGAAAACTTACCTCAGCATGGTCTCAGGTAGCAGGTCAGACCATCAATATCAACATCTTATCCAGGATCAAAAAGTACCACAAAGTATCAACATGGACTTCAAAACAATAGGAATAGCACAGTAAGGTTTATGAAAATGATAAAGAGGACAGCAGGTATCAATCTCATCAACAAGGTTGCAGGTGACAGCAAGTAAATAACAGTTTCAGATGGTAGCTGAGATCATGGCAATTAACATTCATCACATTGCCAGCACAGAATTCTTGCATCAATAGGATATCAGGTATCAGAAGATCTCCATGGATATGGACATCAGTGTCATATCCACAGTAAGAAAGATCACAAGCATCAACAAGTCTTCCAGAAATAGCAGGAAGAGCGTGGTAGGTCATCCAACCATGGACATCAATTTGCTTAACTGAGGTACATGAGATCAATGGCATCAACATGGTTTCAGGTGCCATCATGAATTATGGATTTCATCTTATGTTTGGATGGTGGGTTAAATCTTGCAAATTAACATTCTGCATGTTGGTAACACAGAACAATAACTTAATGCAGTCACAAGGGGCAGGAGAGATCTTGGAAATCAACAATGTATGTAGTGGTTAAGAAGGACCACAAGCAGCTACATGGCTTCTAGAAGAAGCAGGAATAGCATGATGTCCTATGTTAGACATCAATTTGATTAACAGAGTAGGATCAATGACATCAACATGGTTTCAGGTAGCAGCATGAATCATATATATCAACTTATTTTCAGATTGTAGATTAAATCATGAAAATTAACATTTTTCTCATTCACAGAACAGTGGCAAGAAAGAGAGATATAAACTTCATATCGAGGCACAAGAAGGACCACAGGATCTTGCCCCAGACTTCCCTTCTGGAGCTCAGGTGAGTCCCCTAGATTGCCCCGGACCGCATCCCTGGGCACCAGCCACTCTGGGGAAGACCTGGCCAACTTGGCCCCAGGTTCTGGCCACCAGGCAGGTTCCCTTCTAGCCCCACTGGGAAGGATCCCCTTCTCCAAGACCCCTGGCAGACCCTGCAGTCTCCACGCCTTGCCCCCACGCCCATCTGCCCGAGAACCAAGCCTCTTCCTGAGACTTAGAGGCAGGCCCCCAGCTCCCATCTTGCCCCGGATTTCCCTTCTGGACAAGAGCTCCCATCCTGCCCCGGACTTCCAATTTGGACAAGAGAGCTCCCATCTGGACAAGAGAGAGAGACTCCCTGAATCTGTCAGCTCTGTCTGAACCAAGTGTGTGGATAAGGCCAAGAACGAACCACAAGGAGATGGGCAGACGTCAAGGCAGAAACGCATACAACAAAATGAATAACAATACAGCATCACCAGGCCCTAGTCCTCCTCCAACACCTAGACCTGAACATCAGAAATTGGAAGAAGCAGAAGAAAATAGCCTTATGAATGACATCATGAAGAAGCTAGAGGCTTGTGTAGAGGAAAAGACAAAAAAATGTGAAGAACACTGTAAACAACTAGAGGAAAGGGCAAACAAATTAGAAGAAATCAATAAAGTCCTGGAAGAGAACAATAAAGTACTGAAAGAAAATCAAGAAAAATCAATGAAACAAATGAAGGAAACAGTCCAAGACCTGAAAAGAGAAATAGAAAAAGTGAAGAAGACACAAACAGAGGGAATGCTGGAAATAGAAAATCTGAGAAAACGATTGGGAACTTCAGATGCAAGTATAATCAACAGAATGCAAGAGATTGAAGAGAGGATCTCTACTGTTGAAGATACAGTAGAAGAAATAGATTCATCAGTCAAAGAAAACACTAAAGCCAACAAAGTCATGAACCAAAATGTCCAAGAAATTTGGGACACCATGTAAAGACCAAACATACGAATAATAAAGGTAGAAGAAGGAGAAGAATACCAACTCAAGGGCACAGAAAATATATTCAACAAGATCATAGAAGAAAACTTTCCCAACTTAAAGAAGGAAATGCCTGTGAAGATACAAGAAGCCTATAGAACACCAAACAGACTAGACCCCCCAAAAAAGTCCCCTCGCCACATAATAATTAAACAATTAAATGTACAGAATAAAGAAAGAATATTAAGAGCAGCAAAGGAAAAAGGCCAAGTGACATATAAAGGCAAACCTATCAGAATAACACCCGATTTCTCAATGGAGACTTTGAAAGCCAGAAGGACCTGGACAGATGTAATGCAGACACTAAGAGACCATGGATGTCAGCCTAGACTAATATACCCAGCAAAACTTTCAATCATCATAGATGGAGTGAACAAGACATTCCATGACAAAGCCAGATTTAAACAATATTTATCCACAAACCCAGCCCTACAGAAAGCACTAGAAGGAAAATTCCAACCTAAGGAAGTCAGATACACCCTCAAAAACACAGGCAATAGATAAAGCCACAGCAGTAAACCCCAATGAAGAGAAGTACACACACATCACCACCAAAAAATAACAGGAATGAACAATCACTGGTCATTAATATCCCTCAATATCAATGGACTTAATTCACCTATAAAAAGAGAATGGATACGAAAGCAGGACCGATCTTTCTGCTGCATACAAGAAACACATCTCAAATTCAAATTCAAAGACAGACACTACCTAAAAATAAAAGGCTGGGAAAAGACTTTCCAATCAAACGGTCTTAAGAAACAAGCGGGTGTAGCCATCCTGATATCCAGCAAAATAGACTTCAAACTAAAATCAAACAAAAGAGATCAAGAAGGGCATTACATACTCATCACAGGAAAGATCCACCAAGATGAAGTCTCCATTCTGAACACTTATGCCCCAAACACAAGGGCACCCACATATGTAAAAGAAACATTACTAAAGCTTAAATCACATATAAAACCCCACATATTAATAGTGGGAGACCTCAACACCCCACTTTCACCACTGGACAGATCTCCCAAATTGAAACTTAACAGAGAAATAAAGGACTTAATTGATGTCATGACACAAATGGACTTAATCCATATCTACAGAACATTCTATCCCAACAAAAAAGAATATACCTTCTTCTCAGCACCCCATGGAACCTTCTCTAAAATCGACCACATACTTGGCCACAAATCAAATCTAAACAGATACAAAACAATTGGAATAACCTCCTGTGTTCTATCAGACCACCATGGTCTAAAGTTGGATTTCAACAACAACAAAAACTACAGAAAACCTACAATCTCATGGAAACTGAATAATACCCAACTGAATCACCAATGGGTTAAGGAAGAAATAAAGAAAGAAATTAAAGACTTCCTAGAGATCAACGAAAATGAAGACACCACATATCCAAACCTATGGGACACTATGAAAGCAGTACTAAGAGGGAAATTCATAGCACTAAATGCCCACATAAATAAGCTGGATAAATCTCACACTAGTGACTTAACAGCACACCTGAAAGTTCTAGAACAAGAAGAAGCAAAGTCTCCCAGGAAAAATAGATGCCAGGAAATTATCAAACTGAGAGCTGAAATCATTAAAATAGAAACAAAGAGAACAATACAAAAAATTAATGAAATAAAGAGTTGGTTCTTTGAGAAAATCAACAAGATAGACAAGCCCTTATCCAAACTAACCAAAAGACAGAGAGAGAGCATCCAAATCAACAAAATCAGAAATGAAAAGGGGGACATAACAACAGACATTGAGGAAATCCAGAGAATCATCAGGTCATACTTCAAAAACCTCTATTCCACCTAACTGGAAAACCTAAAAGAAATGGATAATTTTCTGGATAGGTACCACATACCTAAATTAAATCAAGACCAGATAAACTATTTAAATAGTCCAATAACCCCTAAGGAAATAGAAACAGTCATTAAAAGTCTCCCAACCAAAAAAAATTCCAGGACCAGATGGTTTCAGTGCAGAATTCTACCAGATCTTGAAAGAAGAGTTAATACCAATACTCTCTAAATTGTTCCACACAGTAGAAACAGAAGGAACATTACCAAACTCCTTCTATGAGGCTACAATTACCCTGATTCCTAAACCAAACAAGGATACAACAAAGAAAGAGAACTACAGACTGATCTCCCTCATGAACATTGATGCAAAACTACTCAATAAAATACTGGCAAACAGACTCCAAGAACACATCAAAACAATTATCCACCATGATCAAGTAGGATTCATTCCAGGGATGCAAGGATGGTTCAACATACGAAAGTCTGTCAATGTAATACACCATATAAACAAACTCAAAGAAAAAAACCACATGATCATCTCACTAGATGCTGAAAAGGCATTTGACAAAATCCAACACCCCTTCATGATAAAGGTCTTGGAGCGATCAGGAATACAGGGAACATACCTAAACATAATAAAGGCAATTTACAGCAAGCCAACAGCCAACATCAAATTAAATGGGGAGACTCTAAGCAATTCCACTAAAATCAGGAACGTGGCAAGGCTATCCGATCTCCCCATACTTATTCAATATAGTACTTGAAGTTCTAGCCAGAGCAGTAAGACAACATAAGGAGATTAAGGGGATACAAATTGGAAAGGAAGAAGTCAAGCTTTCCCTATTTGCAGATGACATGATAGTATACTTGAGCAACCCCAAAGATTCCACCAAGGAACTGATACAGCTTATAAACACCTTCAGCAACATAGCAGGATACAAGATCAACTCAAAAAAATCAGTAGCCCTTCTATATACAATAGACAAAGAAGCGGAAAAGGAAATCAGAGATACATCACCCTTTACTATAGCCACAAATGACATAAAATACCTTGGGGTAACACTAACCAAGCAAGTGAAGGACCTATATGACAAGAACTTTAAGTCCCTGAAAAAAGAAATTGAAGAAGGTGTCAGAAAATGGAAAGATCTCCCATGCTCATGGATAGGCAGGACTAACATAGTAAAAATGGCAATCTTACCAAAAGCAATCTACAGATTCAATGCAATCCCCATCAAAATACCAACACAATTCTTCACAGACCTGGAAAGAATAATACTCAACTTCATATGGAAAAACAATAAACCCAGGATAGCCAAAAGATTCCTCTACAATAACACAACCTCTGGAGGCATCATGATCCCTGACTTCAAGCTGTACTATAGAGCTACGGTAATAAAAACAGCTTGGTACTGACATAAAAACAGACATGTGGACCAATGGAATCGAATTGAAGACCCTGACATTAATCCACACACCTATGAACATATAATTTTTGACAAAGAAGCCAAAAGTGCACAATGGAAAAAAGAAAGCATCTTCAACAAATGGTGCTGGCAAAACTGGATATCAACATGTAGAAGGCTGCAATTAGATCCATATCTATCACCGTGCACAAAACTTAAGTCCAAGTGGATCAAGGACCTCAACATAAAACCGGCTACTCTGAACCTGCTAGAAGAGTAGGTAGGAAGTAGTCTTGAAAACATTGGCATAGGAGACCACTTCCTAAATAGAACACCAGTAGCACAGACACTGAGAGAAACAATCAATCAATGGGACCTCTTGAAACTGAGAAGCTTTTGTGGAGCAAAGGATACGGTCAACAAGACAAAGCAACAGCCTACAGAACAGGAAAATATCTTCACCAAGCCCACATCTGACAGAGGACTGGTATCCAGAATATATAAGGAACTCAAGAAATTACACATCAACATGCCCAACAGTCCAATTAAGAAATGGGCTATAGAACTAAACAGAGAATTCTCAACAGAGGAACCTCAAATGGCTGAAAGACATTTAAGGAATTGCTCAACATCCCTAATCATCAGGAAAATGCAAATCAAAACAACTCTGAGATACCACCTTACGCCTGTCAGAATGGCTAAGATCAAAAACACTGAAGACACCTTATGCTGGGGAGGATGTGGAGCTAGGGGAACTCTCCTCCACTACTGGTGGGAATGCAAGCTTGTACAACCACTTTGGAAATCAATATGGCACTTTCTTAGAAAATTGGGAATCCATCTCCCCCAAGATCCAGCTATACCACTCTTGGGCATATACCCAAGGAATGCTCAACCACACCACAAGAGCACTTGTTCAGCTATGTTCATGTCAGCATTGTTTGTAATAGCCAGAACCTGGAAACAACCTAGATGCCCTTCAACTGAAGAATGGATAAACAAAATGTGGTACATATACACAATGGAATACTACTCAGCAGAGAAAAACAATAACATCATGAGGTTTGCAGACAAATGGATGGATCTAGAAAAAAACATCCTGAGTGAGGTAACCCAGACTCAGAAAGACAAACATGGTATGTACTCACTCATAGCAAGATACTAGATGTGGAACAAGGATGACTGGACTGCTCCTCACATCACCAGGGAGGCTACCTGGAAAACAGGACCCTAAGAAAGACACGGGGATCGCCCAATGACAGAGCAATGGAATGAGATCTACATGAACAGCCTGGACATGAGTCGGGGTAGTGAAGGGTGAGGGTTGAGAGAAAGAGAGCTTGGGGGATCGGGAGATCCCAGCTGGATCAACAACAGAGAGGGAGAACAAGGAATAGGAGAGCATGGTAAATGAAGACCACATGAGAATAGGAAGAAGCAAAGTGCTAGAGAGGCCCAGAGAAATCCACAAAGATACCCCCACAACAGACTGCTGGCAATGGTCGAGAGACAGCCCGAACTGACCTACTCTGGTGATGGGATGGCCAAACACCCTAATTGTCGAGCTAGAAACCTCATCCAACTACTGAGGGATCTGGATGCAGAGATCCATGACTAGGCCCCGGGTGGATCTCTGGGAGTCCAATTAGCGAGAATGAGGAGGGTTTATATGAGCGAGAATTGTTGAGACCAAGGTTGGATAAAGCACAGGGACAAATAGCCAAACGAACGGAAACACATGAAATATGAATCAATGGCTGAGGGGGTCACCAACTGGATCAGGCCCTCTGAGTGGGTGAGACAGTTGATTGGCCTGATCTGTTTGGGAGGCATCCAGGCAGTGGCACCGGGTCCTGTGCTCATTGCATGAGTTGGCTGTTTGAAACCTGGGGCCTATGCAGGGTCGCTTGGCTAGGCCTGGGAGGAGGGGACTGGACCTACCTGGACTGAGTCTACCAAGCTGATCTCAGTCTGTGGGGAAGGCTTTGCCCTGGAGAAGATGGGAATGGGGGGCGCGCTGGGGGGAAGGTGAGGGGGGCGGGAGGGGGAAGAACAAGGGAATCCGTGGCTGATATGTAAAACTGAATTGTATTGCGAAATAAAAATTTAAAAAAAAAAGAAGGACCACAGGCATTGACATGGCTCCCTGAAATAGTAGGAATACCATGGAATGTCCAATCACAGACATCAAAACCGTTAACAGAGGTATCAGGGAACAATGGCATCAACATGTTTATAGACAGCAGCATGAATTATGGATATTAACTTAGTTTCAGATGGTAGTTGAATTCTTGGAAATTTACTTTGTTCACTTTGGCATAATAGAAAATTTATCTTAATGTAGTCATTATATTGATATTGATATTGATATTGATATTGATATTGGTGACCAGGCAGGTCACCAATATCAAGATGTTATGCAGTGATAACAAGGAGCATGAGCATCAACATGGCTTCTAGAATGAATAAAACTAGCATGAAAGTTCTGATCATAGGCATCAACATGGTTAACAGAGGCAACAGGGATCAATAAAATGACCATGGACTCAGATGACACCAAGAATTATGGATATAAAATTAGTTTCCAAGATTGGTGAAATCTTGGAAATTAACATTTCAATGGTTAAATCTTGGAACTTAACATTCTTCATGTTGGTGAGAGAACACTTAATTTAACAAGGTCAAAGACAGCAGGAGAGATCACAATAACCAATATGGTATCCACTGGTACAAATATGATGGGCATCATCATGGATATCAAATGTAGTAGGAATATCATTATAATTAGAATCATAAACACCATAAACATATTGGTCTAACAGAAGCAGGAGGGATCAATGACTTCAACATGTTTGGAGGTGGCACCATGCATTCTGTATTATCAACTTAGTTTCAGTTGGTGGTTAAATTCTTGGAAATTTATGTTCTTCACATTGACAGCACAGGACACTTACATTAACATTGTCACAGGTGGCAAGAGATATCAAGGAAATCTATATGGAATAGACTGGCAAGAAGGACCATAGGCATCCATATAGCTTCTAGTAATGCCAGAAATATCAAAAGACATAGAATCCTGGACATCTACATGTTTACTAGATGCAGCAGGGGTAAATGAATTCAATATATAAGGAGGGAGCAGCAAGTATTCCAGATATCAACTTAGTTTCAGTTGGTATTTCAGTTCTTAGAAATTTACGTTCCTCACATTGGCAAAAAAAGAACACTTACCTTAATATGACCATAAGGGGCCATAGAGGTCATGGCAATCAAGATGTTATCCCATGATAACAAGGACCACAAGCATCAACTTGGCTTACACAACCAATGGGAATGCATGGAAGGTCCATTCAGATATTAACAAGGGTAACAGGGTAGCAGGGATCAATGACATCAGCATGGGTGCAGGAGGCAAGATGAATTACACATATCAGCTAAGTTAACAAAGTCTCATTAAATCTTGGGAATTACCATTCTATATATTGCCAAAAAGGAACACTTACCTTAATATTGTGACTTGTACCAGGAGAGATCATGAAAATCAACCTGGTGTCCACAGAAAAGATGATCATGAACATCAACATTGCTTCCAAGGGGTAGTATTAGTATTGTAGTTCCAATCATGGACATCCACATGTTTAACTCATGGACACTCAGCTGGGAAAATGACCCCAAATTGTTTGGGGTAGCAGCAAGTATTAAGGATATTAATTTAGTTTCTATTGGAAATTACGTTCTTCACATTGGCAACACAGAACACTTAAATTAATAAGGTTATAAGGGGATGCAGAAGAAATAGCAATCAAGCTGTTATCCCATGGTAAAAAGAACCACATGCATCAACATGGATTATAGAATCATTAGGAATGCATGGGAGCTCTATTCATTAATATAAACAGGGTTTGCAAAGGCAACAGTGACCAATGACATCAGCATGGGGGCAGGTGGCAGCATGAATTACGTGTATCAACTTAGTTAACAAAGGTTGGTTAAATCTTGGAAATTACCATTCCATACATTGGCAACGAGGAACACTTACATTAACATGATCACCCGTAGGAGGAGAGTTCATGGAAATCAACATGGTGCCCAGTGATTTAAAAGATAATGAGCATCAACACTGCTACCAGGAGTAGTAGGAACAGCATTATGTTTCTAATCATGGACATCCTTATGGGTAACAGAAGCAGCAGGGATCATTTAAATCCACAAGGTTTCAGGTGGCAGCATGTTGAATGGATAGCCACATAGTTTACTATGGTAGTTGATATCAGAGAAACTAACATTCCTCATGTTTGAAAGACAGAACACTTGCATCAACATGGTCTCAGGTAGCAAGACAGATGGACATCAATATCAGATCCACGGGCAAGAAAGAATACTGGCATCAACATGGCTTCCAGAAATAGTGGGGATAGCATAGTATGTCTGCTCATGGACATCTGCATATTTAACAGATGCAGCAGGGATGAACAAATACAATTTGTTTGGAGGTGGCAGCAAGTATTCCAGATGTCAACTTAGTTTTAGTTGGTATTTTAATCCTTGGAAATTTACATTCTTTATGTTGGCAACACAGAACACTTACATTAATATGGTCAAAGGGGCCAGAGAGGTGATGGCAAGCAAAATATTATCCCATGGTAACATGGACCAAATGCATCAACATGGCTAACACAAACAATAAAAATGAATGGCAAGTCCTTTCATGTACATCAAGTTTAAAAGAGGCAGCAGGGGTCAATGACATCAGCATGGATGCAGGTGGCAGTATGAATTACACATATCAGCTAAGTTAACAAAGGTTCATTAAATCTCGGGAATTACCATTCTAAATACTGCCTAAAAGGAACACTTACTTTAACATGGTCACTTGTAGCAGGAGACATCATAGAAATAAACCTGGTGTCCAGTGGTAAAAAGATCATGAGCATCAACATTGATTCCAGAAGGAGTAGGAATAGTATTATATTTCCAACCATGGACATGAACATGTTTAAGAAACTGAGCTGGGATTAATGACCTCAACTTGTTTGGAGGTAGCAGCATATATTCAGGATTTTAACTTAGTTTCTGTTGATATTTCAATTCTTAGAAATTACATTCTTCATATTCGCAACACAGAACACTTACATTAGTAAGGTCATAAAGGAATGGAGATTTAATAGCAAGCAAGGTGTAGTCCCATGGTAAAAAGGACCACATGCATCAACATGGCTTACAGAACCAATAGGAATGCATGGAAGCTCCATTCATTAATATCAACAGGGTTTGCAAAGGCAGCAGTGATCAATGATATCAGCATGGTTGCAGATGGCAGTATGAATTATGTACATTAACTTAGTTACCAAAAGATAAATCTTGGAAAATTACTATTCTATATGTTGATAACAAGAAACACCTTAAGGTCGTGACTTGTAGCAGTAGAGATCAAAGAAGTCAAAATGGTGTCTAGAGCTCACAAGATAATGAGCATCAACATTGCTTCCCAAAGTAATAGGAATGGCATTGTGCCTCCAATCATGGATATCCATTTGGTTAATAGAGGCAGCAGGGATCAATGGCATCCACAGGGTTTCAGGTAGCAGAATGTAAAATACATAGCCACATAGTTTCCTATGTTAGTTGAAATCAGTGAAATTAACATCCTTCATGTTGGAATGACAAAATTCTTGCATCAACATGGTCTCAGTTAGGAGGACAGATGGACATCAACATCAGATCCATGGGCAAGAAAGAACCCTGCCATCAACATGGCTTCCAGAAATTGTAGGAAAAGCATGGTAGGTCTGCTCATGGACATCCGCATGTTTAACAGACGCAGCAGGGATAAATGAATTCAATTTGTATGGAGGTGACAGCAAATACTCCAGATATCAAATTAATTTCAGTTGGTACTTTAGTTCTTGGAAATTTACACTCTTTATGTTGGCTTCACAGACCACTTACAATAATATGGTCATAAGGGGCCAGAGAGGTCATGGCAATCAAGATGTTATCCCGTGGTAACAAGGAAAACATGCATTGACATTGTTTACAGAACCAATAGGAATGCATTGGAGGTACATTCATAGACATCAACAGGATTAACAGTGGCAATGGGGATGAGTGACATCAGTACTGTAGGAGGTGGCATCTTGAATTATGGATATCTACTCAGTTACCAATGCTTGTTAAATCTTGGAAATTACCATTCTATACATTGCCAAAAAGGAATACTTACCTTAATATGGTCATAAGTGGCTGAAGAATTTATGGCAATCAAGATGTTATCTCATGGTAACAATCACCACATACATAACCATGGCTTATAGAACCAATAGGAATACATGGGAGCTCCATTCACTAATATCAACAGTGTTTGTAAAGGCAATAGTGATCAATTAATCAGCATGGGCACAGGTGGGAGCATGAATTATGTGTATCAACTTAGTTTCCAAATGTTAGTTAAATCTTGGAAATTACCATTCCATACATTGGCAACAAGGAACACTTACATTAACATGATCATCTCTAGCAGGAGAGATCATGGAAATCAACATGGTGTCCAGTGGTTTACAAGATCATTTGCATCAACAATGCTACCAGAAGTAATATGAATAGCATTATGTTTCTAATCATGGACATCCTTATGGGTAACAGAAGCAGCAGGGATCATTTAAATCCACAAGGTTTCAGGTGGCAGCATGTTGAATGGATAGCCACATAGTTTACTATGACAGTTGAGATCAGGGAAATTAACATTCCTCATGTTTGAAGGACAGAACTCTTGCATCAACATGGTCTCAGCTGGCAGGACAGATGGACATCAACATCAGATCCATGGACAGGGAAGAACATGGCATCAAAATGGCTTCCAGAAATAGTGGGAATAGCATAATATGTCTGTTGATGGACATCAACATGTTTAACAGATGCAGCAGAGATGAATGAATTCAATTTATTTGGAGGTGACAGAAAGTATTCCTGATATCAACTTAGATTCAGTTGGTGTTTTAGTTCTTGGAAATTTACATTCTTTTTGTTGGCAACACAGAACACTTACATTAATATGGTTATAAGAGGCCAGAGTGGTCAAGGAAATCAAAATGTTATTCCATGGTAACAAGGAACACATGCATCAACAGGTTTTACAGAACCAATAAGAATGCATCACAGGTTCTTTCATAGACATCATCAAGGATAACTGAGGCAGCAGGGGTCAATGACATCAGCATGGGTGCAGGTGGCAATATGAATTAAATTACAGACATCAGCTAAGTTAACAAAGGTTCAATAAATCTTGGGAATTACCATTCTATATATGGCAAAAAGAATAGTTATCTTCATGTGGTCACTAATGGCAGGAGACATCATAGAAATAAACCTGGTATCCAGTGGTAAGAATATCATAAACATCAACATTGATTCCAGAAGGATTAGGAAGAACATTGTAGTTCTAACCATGGACATCCACATGTTTAAAAGACTCAGCTAGGATTAATGACTGAAACTTGTTTTGAGGTAACAGCATGCATTCAGGATATTAACTTGGTTTCTGCTCATATTTCCATGCTTAGAAATTACATTCTTCATATTCGCAACACAGAACACTTATATTAGTAAGGTCATAAGGGGATGGAGATTTCATAGCAATCAAGGTGTTGTCCAATGTTAACAAGGATCACATGCATCTACATGGCTAACAGAACCAATAGGAAGGCATGGGAGCTCCATTCATTAGTATCAACAGTGTTAGCAAAGGCAGCAGTGATCAAAGACATCAGCATGGCTGCAGGTGGCAGTATGAATTATGTGCATCAACTTAGTTACCTAAAGTAGGTTAAATCTTGAAACTTACTATTCAATACATTGATAACAAGAAACACTTACCTTAAAGTGGTGACTTGTAGCCGTAGAGATCATAGAATTCAATATAGTATCCAGTGGTGTCCAGTGATTACAAGATAATGAGCATCAACATTGCTTCCCGAAGTAGTAAGAATGGCATTGTGCTTCCAATCATGCACATGCATGTGCTTAACAGAGGGAGCAGAGATCAATGACATCCACAGGGTTTCAGGTAGCAGCATGTAGAATGGACAGCCACATGGTTTATTAACTATGATAGTTGAGATCATTGAAATTAACATTCTTCATGTTGGAAAGACAGAATTCTTGCTTCAACATGGTCTCAGTTAGGAGGACAGATGGACATCAACATCAGATCCATGGGCAAGAAAGAACCCTGCCATCAACATGGCTTCCAGAAATAGTAGGAATAGCATGGTATATCTGCTCATGGACATGCATATGTTAAACTGATGCAGTAGGGATGAATACATTCAATTTGTTTGGAGTTGACAGCAAATATTCCGAATATCAACTTAGTTTCAGTTGGTATTTTAGTTCTTGGAAATTTACATTCTTCATGTTGGCTTCACAGACCACTTACATTAATATGGTCATAAGGGGCCAGAGAGGTCATGGCAATCAAGATGTTATCGAATGGTAACCAGGACCAAATTAACCGACATCCCTTTCCAAACCAACAGAAATTCATTGGAGGTGCATTCATAGAAATCAAAAGAGTTAACAGTGGCAAAAGTTATCAATGACATCATCATGGTAAGACGTAGCAGCATGAATTATGGATATCTGCTGAGTTACTAGTGCTTATTAAATCTTGGAAATTACCTTTCTTCATATTGCCAAAAAGGAACCCGTGCCTTAATATGGTCATAAGTGACTGGAGAATTTATGGCAATCAAGATGTTATCCCATGACAACAGGCACCACATACATAACCATAGCTTATAGAACCAATAGGAATACATATGAGCTCCATTTATTAGTATCAACAGTGTTTGTAAAGGCAATAGTGATCAATTAATCAGCATGGGCACAGGTGGGAGCATGAATTATGTGTATCAACTTAGTTACCTAATGTTTGTTAAATCTTGGAAATTACCATTCCATACTTTGGCAACAAGGAACCCTTACATAAACATGATCACCTGTAGGAGGAGTGATCATGGAAATCAACATGGTGTCCAGTGGTTTACAAGATCATGAGCATCAACAATGCTACAGAAGTAGTATGAATAGCATTATGTTTCTAATCATGGACATCCATATGGGTAACAGAAGCAGCAGGGATCATTTAAATCCACAAGGTTTCAGGTGGCAGCATGTTGAATAGATAGCCACATAGTTTACTATGACATTTGAGATCAGGCAAATTAACATTCCTCATGTTGGAAAGACAGAACTCTTGCTACAACATGGTCTCAGGTAGCAGGACAGTTGGACATCAACATCAGATCCGTGGGCAAGGAAGAAGCTGGCATCAAAATGGCTTCCAGAAATAGTGGGAATAGCATAATATGTCTGTTGATGGACATCAACATGTTTAACAGATGCAGCAGGGATGAATGAATTCAATTTGTTTGGAGGTGACAGCAAGTATTCCGGATATCAAATTAGTTTCAGTTGGTGTTTTAGTTCTTGGAAATTTACAATCTTTTTGTTGGCAACACAGAACACTTACATTAATATGGTTTTATGGGGCCAGAGTGGTCATGGCAATCAAGATGTTATCGCATGGTAACAAGGACCACATGTATCAACATGGCTTACAGAACCAATAAGAATGTATCACAGGTTCTTTCATAGACATCATCAAGTTTAACTGAGGCAGCAGGGGTCAATACATCAGCATTGGTGGCCGGCGGCAACATGAATTAAATTACAGATATCAGCTACATTAACAAAGGTTCATTAAATCTCAGGAATTACCATTCTATATATTACCAAAAAGAACACTTACCTTAACATGGTCACTTCTAGCAGGAGACATCATGGAAGTAAACCTGGTATCCAGTGGCAAGAAGATCATAAACATCAACATTGCTTCCAAGAAGAGTAGGAATAGCATTGGCGCTCCAAAGATGGACATGCACATACTTAAGAGACTCAGGCAGAATTAATGACCTTAACTTTTTTGGAAGTAGCAGCATGCATTCAGAATATTAACTTAGTTTCTGTTCATATTTCCATGCTTAGAAATTACATTCTTCATATTCACAACACAGAACACTTATATTAGTAAGGTCATAAGGGGATGGAGATTTTATAGCAATCAAGGTGTTGTCCCATGTTAACAAGGATCACATGCATCTACATGGCTAACAGAACCAATAGGAAGGCATGGGAGCTCCATTCATTAGTATCAACAGTGTTAGCAAAGGCAGCAGTGATCAAAGACATCAGCATGGCTGCAGGTAGCAGTATGAATTACGTGCATCAACATAGTTACCAAAAGTGGGTTAAATCCTGGAAATTAGTATTCTATACATTGATAACAAGTAACACTTACCTTAAAGTGGTGACTTGTAGCCGTAAAGATCATAGAATTCAATATAGTATCCAGTGGTGTCCAGTGATTACAAGATAATGAGCATCAACATTGGTTCCTGAAGTAGTAGGAATGGCATTGTGCTTCCAATCATGGACATGCATGTGCTTAACAGAGGGAGCAGAGATCAATGACATCCACAGGGTTTCAGGTAGCAGCATGTAGAATGGATAGCCACATAGTTTATTTACTATGGTAGTTGAGATCAGTGAAATTAACACTCTTCATGTTGAAAAGACAAAACACTTGCATCAACATGGTCTCAGTTAGGAGGACAGATGTACATCAAAATCAGATCCATGGGCAAGAAAGAACCCTGCCATCAACATGGCTTCCAGAAATTGTAGGACTACAATGGTGTGTCCTCTCATGGACATCTACGGGTTTTTACAAATGCAGCAAGGATGAGTAAATCCAATTTGTTTGGAGTTGACAGCAAATATTCCAGATTTCAACTTAGTTTCAGTTGGTAATTTAGTTCTTGGAAATTTACATTCTTCATGTTGGCTTCACAAACCACTTACATTAATATGGTCATAAGGGGCCAGAGAGGACATGGCAATCAAGATATTATCCCATGGTAACAAGGACCACATGCATTCACATGGTTTACAGAATCAATATGAATTCATTTGAGGTGCATTCATAGACATCAACAGGGTTAATAGTGGCAATAGGGATCAATGACATCAGCATGGTAGGAGGTAGCAGCATGAATTATCTGCTTAATTACCAATGCTTGTTAAATGTTGGAAATTACCTTTCTACACATTGTCAAAAAGGAACCTGTGCCTTAATATGGCCATAAGTGGCTGGAGAATTTATGACAATCAAGATGTTATCCCATGACAACAGGCACCACATGTAAGAACATGGCTTACAGAACCCATAGGATTGCATGGTATCTCCATCCATTAACATCAACAGTGCTTGCAAAGGCAGCAGTTATCAATGAATCAGTATGGGCACAGGTGGAAGCATGAATTATGTTTATCAACCTAGTTACCAAAAGTTGGTTAAATCTTGGAAATTACCATTCCATACATTGGCAACAAGGAACACTTAACATTAACATGATCGTCTGTAGCAGGAATGTTCATGGAAATCAACTTGGTGACCAGTGCTTTACAAGATCATGAGTATCAATACTGCTACCAGAAGTAGTAGAAATAACATTATGTTTCTAATCATGGACATCCATATGGGTAACAGAAGCAGCAGGGATCATTTAAATCCACAAGGTTTCAGGAGGTTGCATGTAGAACGGATAGCCACATAGTTTACTAAGATAGTTGAGATCATGTTTAAAAGACAGAACACTTGCATCAACTTGGTCTCAGCTGGCAGGACAGATGGACATCAACATCAGATCCATGGGCAAGGAAGAAGCTGGCATCAAAATGGCTTCCAGAAATAGTGGGAATAGCATAATATGCCTGTTCATGGACATCGACATTTTTAACAGATGCAGCAGGAATGAATGAATTCAATTTGTTTGGAGGTGAGAGAAAGTATTCCGGATATCAACTTAGTTTCAGTTGGTGTTTTAGTTCTTGGAAATTTACATTCTTTTTGTTGGCAACACAGAACACTTACATTAATATGGTAATAAGGGGCCAGAGTGGTCATGGCAATCAAGATGTTATCCCATGGCAACAAGGAATTCATGCATCAAAATGTATTATAGAACCAATAAGAATGGATTGCAGGTTCTTTCATAGACAAAATGAAGGTTAACAGAGGCAGCAGGGGTCAATCAGCATGGGTCAGGTGGCAATATGAATTACATATATCAGCTATGTAAACAAAGGTTCATGAAATCTTGGAAATTATCATTCTATATATTGCCAAAAAGGAACACTTACCTTAACATGTTCACTTCTAGCAGGAGACATCTTGAAAGTAAGCCTGATGTCCAGTTGTAAAAACATTGTGTGCATCAATATTTCTTCCAGAAGGAGTAGGAATAACATTGTCGTTCCAACCATGAACATTCACATGTCTAAGAGACTCAGCTGGGATTAATGACTATAACTTGTTTGGAGGTAGCAGCATGCATTCAATATTTTAACTTAGTTTCTGTTGGTATTTCAATTCCTAGAAATTATATTCTATTGGCAACACAGAACACTTACCTTAACATGATTATAAGGGGCTGGAGAATTTATGGCTACCAAGGTGTTATCCCATGTTAACATGGACCACATGCATCAACATGGAATACAGAATTAATAGGAATACATGGGAGCTCCATTCCTTAATGAATTCATTAATGTTAATATCACATTTGCAAAGGCAGCAGTGATCAATGATATGAGCATGTCTGCAGGTGGCAGTATGAATTATGTGTATCAACTTAGTTACCAAAATTGGAATAAATCTTGGAAATTACCATTCTATATATTGATAAGAAGAAACACTTTCCTTAAGGTGGTGACTAGTAGCAGGAGAGATCATAGAATTTAACATAGTATCCAGTGGTGTCCAGAGATTACAAGATAATGAGCATCAACATTGCTTCCCGAAGTAGTAAGAATGGCATTGTGCTTCCAATCATGGACATACATGTGATTAACAGAGGGAGCAGAGATCAATGACATCCACAGGATTTCAGGTAGCAGCATGTAGAATGGACAGCCACATAGTTCATTTACTATGATATTTGAGATCAGTGAAATTAACATTCTTCATGTTGGAAAGACAGAACTCTTGCTTCAACATGGTCTCAGTTAGGAGGACAGATGGACATCAACATCAGATCCATGGGCAAGAAAGAACCCTGCCATCAACATGGCTTCCAGAAATTGTAGGAATAGCACGGTATATCCTCTCATGGACATGCATATGTTAAACTGATGCAGTAGGGATGAATACATTCAATTTGTTTGGAGTTGACAGCAAATATTCCGGATATCAACTTAGTTTCAGTTGGTATTTTAGTTCTTGGATATTTACATTCTTCATGTTGGCTTCACAGACCACTTACATTAATATGGTCATAAGGTGCCATAGAGGTCATGGCAATCAAGTTGTTATCCCATGGTAACAAGGAACACATGGACTGACATGGCTTACCAAACCAATAGAAATGCATTGGAGGTGCATTCATAGAAATCAAAAGAGTTAACAGTGGCAAAGGTATCAGTGACATCATCATAGTAGGAGGTAGCAGCATGAATTATGGATATCTGCTGAGTTACCAGTGCTTGTTAAATCTTGAAAATTACCTTTCTTCACAATGGCAAAAAGGAACCCATGCCTTAATATGGTCATAAGTGACTGGAGAATTTCTGGCAATCAAGATGTTATCCCATGGTAACAATCAACACATAACCATGGCTTATAGAACCAATAGGAATACATGGGAGCTCCATTCATTAATATCAACAGTGTTTGTAAAGGCAATAGTGATCAATGAATCAGCCTGGGCACATGTGGGAGCATGAATTATATGTATCAACTTAGTTACCAAATGTTTGTTAAATCTTAGAAATTATCATTCCATACATTGACAATAAGGAACACTTATATTAACATGATCACCTGTAGCAGGACAGATCATGGAAATCAACATGGTGTCCAGTGGTTTACAAGATCATGAGCATCAACACTGCTACCAGAAGTAATATGAATAGCATTATGTTTCTAATCATGGATATCCATATGGGTAACAGAAGCAGCAGGGATCATTTAAATCCACAAGGTTTCAGGTGGCAGCATGTTGAATGGATAGCCACATAGTTTACTATGACAATTTAGCATCAACATGGCTTCCAGAAATAATATGAATTGCATGGTATGTCTTCTCATGGACATCTACATTTTTAGCACATACATCAGTGATAGTTGCATGGACTTGGTTGATGGAAGCATGCACTTGGATTTCACCTTAGTTTCAGTTAATATTTCAATTTTTGGAAATTTATATTTTTCATTTGGACATGTTCCTAAGGGGATGGTGAGGTCATGGCTACCAAGATACTATCACATGGAATCAAAACCACATGCATCAACATGGCTTACCAAATCAACAGGAATCCATTGTGGGTCCATTCATAGACATCAACAGGGTTAATAGATGCAACAGTGATCAATTACATCAGCATGGGTGTATATTACAGCATAAATTATGCATATCAACTTAGTTACCAAAAGTTGGTTAAATCTTGGAAAATAACATTCTATACATTGGCAACAAGAACACTTACATTAACATGATCACTCATAGCAGGAGAGACTGTGACAATCAACATGTTATCCAGTGGTTTAAAAGATCATGAGCATCAACATTTCTTCCAAAAGTAGTATGAGTAGTATTATAGTTCCAATCATGGACATTCATATGGTTAACAGTTAGCAGAGATTAATTAAATCCATATGGTTTCAGGCAGCATCATGTATAATGGATAGCAAAATAATTTTGCTGGTTGTTGTAATCAAGAAAATTAACATCCTTCATGTTGGCAACACAGAACACTTGTAGCCACATAGTCTCAGTTGACAGGGTGGATGATATACATCAACATCAGATCCATGGGCAACAAAGAATCCTCCTAAACATGACTTCCAAAATAGTAGGAATAACATGGTATGTCTGCTCATGTACATCCACATGTTTAAAAGATGCAGCAGGGACGAATGAATTCAATTGTTTGGAGGTGACAGCAAATATTCCAGATATCAACTTAGTTTCAGTTGGTATTTCAGTTCTTGGAAATTCACATTCTTTATGTTGGCAACACAGAACACTTCCATCAATATGGTCATAGGGGGCCAGACAGGTTATGGCAATCAAGACGTTATTCCTTGGTAACAAGGACGACCTGCATCAACACGGCTTAGAGTACCAATAGTGATGCATGTGAGGTGCTTTCATAGACATCAATAGGGTTAACAGAGGCAGCAGGGATAAATGACATCAGCATGGGGACAGGTAGCAGCATGAATTATGCATATCAACTTAGTTAACAATGGTTGGTTACATCTTGGAAAATAACATTCTACACATTATCAAACAAGGAACACTTACAGTAACTTGGTCACTCATAGCAGGAGAGATCAGGGAAATCAACATCGTACCCAGTAGTAAGAATATCAAGAAAATCAACATTGCTTCCAGAAGTAGTAGGAATAGTATTGTAGTTCCAATCATGGACATCCATATGTTTAACAGAGGCATTAGGAATCATTTAAATCCAGAAGGTTTCAGGTGGCAGCATGTAGAATGGATAGAAACAACTTCATATGGTAGTTGAGATCATGGAAATTAATATTCTTCTCCTTGGCAACACAGAATTCTTGAATCAACATGGTATCAGGTAGCAAGACTTACAATGGACATCAACATCAGATTCAGGGGCAAGAAAGATCCCTGGCATCAATATTGCTTCAAGAAGTGGTAGGATAGCATGTAGGTCCACTCACAGACCCCCACATGTTTAACAAACAGATTGGGAATCAATGACATCAATTGGTTGGAAGTGGTAGCATGCATTCTGGGTATGAACTTAGTTTCAGTTGGTAGCACAGTTCTTGGAAATTTATATTCTTCACTTTGCAATAAGGATCCATTACCTTAATATTGTCATATTGGCTGGAGAGTTTATTACAATAAAATTATTATCCTGTGGTAATGAGGACCATGGCGATCAACACGAATTCCAGAAGCAACAGGAATAACATGGTATGTCTGATCATGGACATCATCATGGCACACAGAGGTAGCAGGGATCAATGACATCATCTTCCTTGCAGGTGACAGCATGAAATATTGATATCAACTTAGTTTCTGATGGTAGGTGAAATCATGGAAATTAATATTCTTCATGTTGTCAACAATGAACTCTTCTATTTCTATGAACATGGTTCAGGTTGCAGCACAGATCATGGTTATCAACATCTTATCCAGGAGCAACAAGGACCACAGGCATCAACATGGCTTCTAGAATCAGTAAGGACAGCATTGTAAGTTGGATCATGGGCATCAACATGGTTAACTGAGGCAGCAAAGATTTGGGACATATACATGGTTGCCCATGTCAGCATGGATCCTAGATATCAACTTAGTTTCCAATGACAGTTTGGGTGGAATAAATCAATATTCTTCAAGTTGGCAACACAGAACTACTGCATCAATTTTGTCTCAGCTTGCAGAACAGATCATGGACCTCAACATTGTATCCAGTGACAACAAGGACCACAGGCATCACCATGGCTTCCAAAAGAAGTAGGGGCAGCATGGTAGGTTGGATCATGGACATTAATATCATTAACAGAGGTAACAGGGATCAGTTACGTCCACATGCTTTCCATTGGCTGGGTGGATCAGTGACATCAACATAGTTTTATGTGACATCTTGAATCCTAGATAGCAACATCAGTAATAGAGGTAGCAAGGATCAGTAAGATCACCATAGTTACTGATAGAGTATGGACCAGGAACATCAACCTCCTCTGCACTGGTAGCAAGGACCAAGAGTATCAACATGGCTTAGAGAATCAGTATGTATCCTGGACATTACATGGTCTCTGGTGGCAACAGGAACTATGGGCATCAATATGTAGCAGCAGCAAAGATCGCTGGTATCAATATAGTTTCGGATGGTCGTTCAGATAAAGGACATCAACATGGTCTTTGGGAGGGGCCCTGATCAAGGACATAAACATGGTGTCTAGTGGCAGCATAGATCACAGAGATCTCCATGTTTTTTGGTGGAAGCTTAGATCATGGACATCAACCTGGTGCCCAGGGGAACCATGGATCAGGACATCAACAAGGTTGCTGGTGGCAGCAGAAATCATGGACATTATTTAACACTCACATTACATCAGCTTTCGCAGTATTTTATTATTATTAACATTGTCAATGCTTTTTAAAAGGATAAATGTAACACAGAAAAATGTAATATATACATACAATATGTAACCTTTTATTTTATATGCAATATCAAACAATTCTGTCATTAGAATTTTTTCTTCAGACATCAAAAAAATCTAGATTTTTTAAATAATCTCTTCCATTTAACTTAGCTATGTATTTCTTGTTTTCCTTTTTTTAAATCTTTGCACTCCACATATGTACAAACCATCTTTGATTCCTTGACATGACCATCATTGAGACTTCATTCTTGAGGACTCATTATTACATTACCCATGGTTTCAAATTACACCAGGGTGTAAACTGTTAGCTCTATGTGCAGATCAAGTATAAAAAGTATAATATCCACAGATTTCAAATTTATACTCTTTAATATCATTTTCAGCAATCACAGTGACCAGGAAAATACATTTGCCTATCAAATTCATATAAAGATAACTGTCAATTTTTAATTAAAATTGATAATGAGAACCCTTATAAAATAAAATTTAAGAAAGCAGTCTATGTTAAGGCAATTAATAAATTAAGTACCTTAGTTATTGAGAACAAAAGTAAAAGTGCTTACCTATATACAGCTTCCCATGAGGTTACAGTGAATGTTCATATCTGTATGTTTTTCTTCTTCTATGTCTCTTATTCTTCCTAGAAATTAAAAGTAATGAAATACTTAATATGTAAATGTAAGGTTTTTCTTCTCTGAAGTTTTCTAACCTTACAAAAGTTAACTAGCTGGATACAAATGTTAAATTGTCTTCTATGTAGATAATCAATTTAATATTCATCTTTCCAAATATTTGTGTTTCACATGTATTATCTTAGATGTTCCCTCACTCATGTATAACCACTCTTCATTCTTTATATTTAATTTCTTTGACTTATTTTCCTTTCTTTTTGTTGCTTCATTTGGTTCTATAGTCTTATGTTTTGCATTCATTCTGGTAGTCTTCTAGTTTTCCTCTGTTTATCATTTGTCAAATGATACACTGCCTCAAAAATCTTACCCTTTACTTCACATACTTAACTTTATGTTGAGAAAATGCTAGCAAAGAAGGTAGTTGGTGAGAATTCTTATTTTGGAGAAAGGACAAAGAATTCAGAGAGTGCTAACATTAACTTACAATGAGGGACTACCAAATTTCTCTAAATTATAATGTATCCCCCCCCCCCGAGAATGACAAGATATTTATCTTTATGGGTAAATTCCAGTACTAATATGAAGAATATTCATGTAACTCTGGTAAGCACAACAAGAGACTTATGAAATGTTTTCTAACTTCATGTCTCATTAAAAATTATAATACAATGAGAAAAGTAAATGAAGGGTTTATGTTTAATAACTAAAATATTTCAGAAGCAAAATAACCTGGTGTTCTTGCCTTATCAAGATGTGCAATAAATTATTTGTATGAAAGTACATTGCTTTCATTATAGTTCATACTTTTTAACATTGTTATTTTATTACATTTTGGGTACTGTGGTAAATAGTTAATGATATAAAATTTTAATTCTCAAATAACTAGCTTAAACAAGGTAATTATCGGAAAGATGAGAATCTTGAGTTATTCAAAGTTAGGGAAATTTTCTCAAATGTTTATTGTGATGAGATTCGTTTACATGACTAATCCTGTGGTCTTTGGGCAATCACAGAAACTCACAGAAATCACAGATATCCATATATTTTTTATACAATAGAAATACTGTCCCTACTACATAGAATTGTTCTGAAAAATTAACTAAAATGTAAACATAAGGCAAACTTTATAATACCTAGTGTGACGGTCATTATTAAATAATCAACACATACGAGGCAAGGCACTTGGCACACCTATGAGATATTGTCTAAATCAAGATTAATCAGAGACTGCCTTTGAGGGAATAACTTGTTTATGTTACTTGATATGGGACAAGCCAACTTAATTTTGTTGAGAAGAAGAAAGCAGTGAGATAAAAGGGACCATTGCAGGGTTAGTGGTGAGAGAACAATAGAGAGGTCAATATCAGGTTACATGTGATTAGAAGGAGGACACGGAATAGACAGAGGCAGGGAGGGAGGTAAATACAAAAGGAGGGTCAAATAACAGTAAGGATGTCTGAAAGAGTCGTAAGAAATCACACTATTAAGTGGCTACATAAATACCTCTAATATACATAAGTGAATGAATGCACATGGTTTAAGTAAAATGTTCTAATTTTAATTTACATATTAAAGCTAATGTATATAATTATATCTTATTTCACCTTATGTAACAATTTCTAACTATGTCTATTTTGCTTCAAGTTATATGATTTCAAATTTTATCACAGCTGAATATTAGCCAAATATGATATGATGTATTTTATTTTTTCCTTTTTTATTTTTTTATTAAGATTTTTTTTCATTCATTTTACACATCAATCAAAGATCCCATCTTCCCTCCTTCTATCCCCCCAAACTCCCCCTTCTAACACACCCCTCACTCCCACCCACAAGAAGGCAAGTCCTCCCATGTGGAGGCATATTCAGAAGAGGCAAGTCCAAGCCCTTCCAGCTGCCTCAAGTCTGCATGAGGTGTTTGTAGATATAATTCAGTGTAGATGTAGCCAACGGTTTTATCAGACAAAAAACACAGAGCCGATTCAGAGAAGAAAGCCAAGAGGTCAGAGCCAAGAGCCTCACCCTTCCTGATTCAGGGATCCTCCTCAGCCAAGAGAGCTCTCCGAAAGAGGGGCCCTCCTTCCTGTGTGTCTGTCTCTATAGTCTCTCTGTTCTGGCTTCTGATTGGTTGTAAACCCAATCATGTGACTGCCTCGTCACTGCCTGTATGTACCGCCCTCCAGGTCCTTAAAGGCGTACACCACCACTGCCACGCACTTGCTATGGCTCTAATAGCTCTGACCCCAGGCAACTTTATTTATTAATATAAAATACCACCACAGGTGTTCCATCATAGGTAGTGGGGGTTGTGTGATACTATATCCATTTAGCTAAAATAGTAGTACTATGTTCTCCCTTAGGACCTATGACACCCCAAGCTATGGGTTTATGTGTCTTGAATTCAATCAGAAGCCTAACTTCCAATGACTAAAGTTACTCATTTTCTTAATTCTTAGCTGATGGGTGAGTTTAAGTTTTTTTAAAAAAGCAAGAAATTGGAGAATAAGAAGTGCAAATCCCTATTGTCTGTAATGGACTTTAATTTTTTCCCCCTTCTAATTTCTTCTCCATCCTTCCACCACTATTACCTCCATATTTTATATGTTCTTTATGTTGAATCCATGAAGTCCACTGTATTAGCTACTTTCTTGTTGCTATGATTAAAAACAATGGCCAAGGCATCCTATCAAAGAATAGTTTATTTAGGCATATACTTTTAGATGGAAATGAATCCTTCATGGTTGGGTAGTATGGTAACAAGTGTCAGGAATGGCAGAAATAGGAAGCTCACATCTTTTACTATGAACACAAAAAGGGAGCCATTCTGGAGGTACAGCAGTGTTACATATTCTCAAAGCCTTTCTCCAGTAACATAGTTCTTCCAGGATGTCCATAATCTACTACACCTTCCAAACACCACCACAAAAGGGGGATCAAGTATTCAAATACTTGAGCTTACAGGAGACATTTCTCATTTAAACCAGCATATCCAGTTACTGCTGCCATGATGTACATGGGCCACATCCCTAAAGGAAAAAAGTCTCCAAATAGCTGTCAAAAACTTGTTAAATTTCCATACTTAGCAGTGGGATTTCCTGATTGTCTCTCCCCTCCTAGCTGGACTTTTGCCTGGCTCAATCTTGTGCTGGTCTCGTGCATGGAGTTAGAGCCACTGTCTTTTCCTATGTTCAACTGCCTTGTTGTGTCTGAAGAAGAGCTTCTCTGTAATTATCCACTAACTTTGGTTCTTGCAATCTTCCCACTGTTTCCTCTCTGATGATCTCTGAATCTTGGGAAGATGAGTGTTGTTGTGATTTAAGTAAGAAATAACCCTCATAATCTCTGGCATTTGAGATTAGTCCCAAATCGGTAGTTTTGCTTGGGAAGGATTAGGAAGAAGTACTTTATCAGAGGTGGATATACATACATTTTTAAGAAAAGAAAAAAAATAATTCTTATAATTATTTATAGGATAGAACATGTCATTCGGGGCCACCTAAATCAATGCT
This sequence comes from Peromyscus eremicus, assembly GCF_949786415.1. Lineage (NCBI taxonomy): Eukaryota > Metazoa > Chordata > Mammalia > Rodentia > Cricetidae > Peromyscus > Peromyscus eremicus. The sequence goes on from NC_081439.1 coordinate 107,489,713, forward strand.
TTTAAGTCACAGTCATTCATATTTGGCTCAAAATGGATTATTGCTTGTCCTCTTTGAATGATAGACAAGTTTTTTTGTCTCCAGAATTCCAAAACAGTTAAAATAAATATCATCAAATCAAAATTAAAATAATAAATTATATTGCATGCCAGCATTAAGCTGAAAATTTTAAATATTAAAATTTTAGGGATAGAGACTAAAAGCGCCATTCATAGTCAATGTACATGTTATTCTGAAAATTAGATAAAAGAAACTTTAACATAAAAAGATTAAGTCAAATAAACATGAAAAAAATGAGTTGTAAAAGGCATAATTCAGTGCAAGAGGAAACCACAAATGATAACTACAAAACAATGGAAATTAATTTTGTTACTGCTTATATTTTTGAATAGATTAAGTTCTTGTCACTGATAAAGAATAAAAAAGAATTATTAAGTATAAATAAAATTAAAAAATGATACAGAGATCATATAATTAAATTATATTCATGGAATATTTATCTTAATCAACATAAAGTTAGTTGTTTTGAAAGTAATATTAATATACTTTGCAACAGATTTTCATAAACCTCAAAAACTAAATACAAAATTGAAATCATCTCATTATTATTTTAAAAAATCAAAGGACACTGTTGATATGACAAAGTGGCAGCCTAGAGAATGGGAAAAGATTTCTATCAACTCCAACATCTGATAGAGATCTAATACCTAAAATAGATAAAAAACTCAAGAAACTAGATATTAAAAATGAAATAATCCAATTAAAAATGGGGTGCAGATCTATTATGAGAATTCTCAATAGAGGAATCTCAAATGGCTGAGAAAGAAATGTTCAGCATCCTTAGCCATCAAGGAAGTGCATATCAAAACTACTTTGAGATTCTATCTTATGTCTGTCAGAATGGCTAAGATCGATAATATAAACACCAGCTCATGCTGGTGAGGATGTGAAACAAAGGGAACACTCTTTCATTATCGGTGGGAGTGCAAATGTGTACAGCTGTTATGGAAATCAGTATGATGGTTCCTCAGAAAGTGGGAATTATCTACTTCTAGACCCAGCTATACCACTCTTGAGCATATATGCAAAGAATACTCCGTCCTACCACAAGGACACTTGCTCAACTATGTTCATAGCAGATTTATTCATAACAGAAAAAAAACTGGAAACAGCCTAAATGTCCCTCAACTGAAGAATGGATAAAGAAAATGTGGTATATTTACACAATGGAATATTACTCAGTGATTAAAAATGACATCATGAAATTTGCAAGCAAATGGATTGTCACTGAAAAAAAAAATCATCTTAAGTGAGGTGACCCAGACCCACAGGAAATAGGATAGATTCTGTGGGTAGAATGGGGGAAGATGGGGGCAGAGGCAGGAGGGATGAGGTTGTAGGGGTGGGGGCTGATGAAGAGATTTTATGTGGGGAGAGATGGCTCAAATTAGGGGGCATTTGGGAGGCACTGTGGAACTCTAGTGCACTGGAAACTTCCTGGAACCTATGAGAGTGACTGTAGCTAGAGTTTTCCTGCCTGGCCCACGGTCAGGGCAAATCTCTATCACCTGCCAGTCCCAACAGCCGCTCAGACCCGACCAAGTAAACACAGAGACTTATATTGGTTACAAACTGTATGGCCATGGTAGGCTTCTTGCTAACTGTTCTTACAGCTTAAATTAATCCATTTCCATTAATCTATACCTTGCCACATAGCTCGTGGCTTACCGGCATCTTCACAAGCTGTTTCTCATCATGGCGGCTGGCAGTGTCTCTCTGACTCAGCCTTCCATTTCCCAGCTTTATTCTCCTCCTTGCCCCGCCTATACTTCCTGCCTAGCCAACAGCCAATCAGTGTTTTATTGATTAATAAGCAACACATTTGCCATACATCCCACAGCAAGTGACCCTAGAGAGGACTCCTCAAAATGGAAAATAAGGAGTCTGAACTCATCTATTGCAGCCCCATAAGGCTTCCAATGGTAGCACTGGGTTACATTTGACTGAGCTCTTGGCTGAGGAGGCCCTGTGGTGATCACTAATCTAAGCTGATGCTAGGACAGAAGGCCTCTCTCTGAAAACTCATGGCAGGCCTCACTGCCAAGGACAACTTCCACACAGGTCATTGAACTTAGAGAGGTTGATCTGGTGTTGGAGCCTTCACCTCTACACTAGGATCTTTTGGTGTGAGAAGGCACTCTTCAGGGTATGAAAAGAGAAACCTAGACACCAACCCAGCCACAAAACCCTACACCTACAACTTGTCCTGACTGCAAGATGTGCTGGGGCTGTGGTGGTGCGGAACTTGTGGGAGTGTCCACCAAGATTTGTTTTAACTCGAGGCCCACTCCACAAGAGGAAGCCCAGGCCCTACACTGCCTGGATATAAGTTTATGGTTATGGTAACTTATAGGTAATCTTTTCACACCACTTTATAAATCATATTTCATTATTAATTGTATTTAATATTAGTTAATTTACTTAAAATGTTTGTAACTCATGAGTTTAAATGATTCTACCACTAAATAATAATGGCTGTGAGTAAGAATCAATCTAAATACAACGATTTCATCATGAATTTCAGGAAACAAAACTTACGACAGCTAACTGAATGAAAAAGGCAATTAGCATAGACAACTTAGCAATTAACACCTGAAACAAGAGTTACAGAAGTGACAGACTGTGATCCTTTCCTGTCCACAGTAAGGAGAAATGACGTTCACAAAATAAAAAGATAAATCAACTAGATAATGAGAAACATTCTTGTTGGATAAATGTAAGAATTAAAATGAAGAATTTTGTTTCTTTCAAACCACAGATCAGATATATCTGATATTAAAAGTAACACATGATCTTTTAAATTAGATAAATCAACAAGTATGAACGATCACCATTTATCTCCCAACACAGGGCTGAAAACCAAGATTTTTAAGATCTATTTTTCAAACATATCTAAGGAGCTATTGTAATTCCTAGCATGATCCCTTTCCCAATGTTATGGTTTTCATATCAGTATACATGACACTAAAATTAATTTGCATAGCTGTAATATTTAATCAATTGCACTCAAACGGATATTTAGTCCTTTAAAGGTAATTATTTTCCATTATTAAAATCTTGCAGAAATGTCACTGATGGTATATTTGAAGAACTCTCACCAAAAAAACATGACAACTGACAAGTATGTAAAGTAATACATATGTTAGTTATCTTTGTTTAACCATTCTAAAACACACATATACATGTGTATATGCATGAATGTTCAGCCCTAAGTACAATATAGTTACCATGTTTCCCACAATGAGATTCAGGAAACATCTCAAAAGAGAAAACTCAATGAACCGAAAGCTGGAGGGTGGATAGGAGTACTATGAAATACTGTATAAAATACAGTGCTTTCAGACCTGACATGGCGATTGGACTTATGACCTCACAGCATCTGTGAATACCTACCTACAGGAGACATGTGCTAGCTCAAGCCCATAGCCATTACAGCATAGGACAAGGACCTCATGAGGTCCCACTACTAGATGGAAAGACACTGACAGCTGATGCCAGCTGGCAGAGAAATAGTCATTTTTCTTTGTGGATTTCCACTAGTAGTTTGCCCATCCTCTAATGGAAGACTCTACAGCCATTAACATAGAGGCAGCACTGATTGGATGCAATGGACTATATATACGTTTTTTAAAAAAATCTATAAAAAGATGACACAAATTTAGAAGGTGGCATGATTGAAAGAGATCATTGGAGAAAACGAGATGGATATGATCATTATACACTGTATATTTGTGTTCTAGATTGCTTACCATTGCTGTGATAAAACACCATGACCAAAAGCAACTTGGACAGGAAAGGGTTTATTCACTTTACACTTACATCACAGTACATTATTGAGAGAACTCAGGGCAGGAACTCAACTCATGAACATGAAAGCAGGCCAACTTATTTCATAGAGTATTCCCTCTGACAGGGAGCTCATTCCCAGCCAATGAAGCACAGAAGAAACCATGAAGGAACAGTGCTTACTGGCTGGATGTCCAGCTCTCTCAGACCCATGCTCATCTAGCTCCCCTATAAGCCCAGGGTTATCTACCCATAAAATGTTACCACAGTGAGGAAGTCCACAGAACAACCCCATAAAGACAATTCCTTAATTCAGACTCCCTTTTCAGGTGATTCTAGCTATATAGTATTGATAGTTATTAGTAGCTAGAATAACATATAATATTCTCAAATAATAAAAAAACAGGGAAAATGAAAGATGACATATATATTTTTCAAACATCAGCCCATACAAGTAATTATTGGAAAAAGTACTAGGGCATCATTGTATTTTTCTTAATATGTACAAATGGATGACTACCAAGAATTATGTCAGAAACAAGAATGAAGAAGTTTAAACATTCCATAATGCCACCATTATTTTATCTATGTAATTTACAATTTTATTATATTTTTACATAACCACAATTTCTAAAATTGTCAAAAGCATTTTATAATATTTTAAAATTTTTATTAAATGTATTCAGAATATATTATCTTTACACAATTATTGTTACAATATATGATTAACTGATATAAATCAAAGTCATGCTCAGACTTCTTAAATTAATCTTTTGTAATAAAAATAGGGTTATTTAAATGGGCACATGGTGTATATCATGTATTTTACCTATGTGTGTATATTATTTTAATATTTAATAACTGATAAAATAATTTTGTCAATAAAGATGATATGAAATGAAAATAGCTATGTTAGAAATATTCTATTTGAAAGGGATAGAAAACTATGATTACTATAGGAAAGTCTGGGAAAAAGAAATTAAGCCTAATGTTCAGGGCATATCCACAGTAAAAAGCATAGAGAAATGAATGTGTACATAATCACTTGCTTATTTTTTTGTCCTCAACACATTTATGTAGTTCAAGATTCCTTCCTAGGGAATCATGCCACACACAGTGAGCCCATTGTAGTCTTACAACATCAATTAACAATTAAAACAATCCTGAATATATACCCATAGGCCACCAATCTAGACAATTCCTCAATTAAGAATCTCTTCCCAGGTGATTGTAGGTTGAGTAAAATTGACAGTTAAAAAAAAGCAACCATCAAAGCCAGGCAATAGACATTTCTCTTTGTGGACTATGTAGTCTCCCACAACAGTTCAACTCTGTTATTTTAGTGCAAAAGGAGCTATAGAAAATACAAATTGAATGAACATGGTTGTGTTCCAATAAAATTTCATTTCAGATGCATATAGCCAGACTGTGTTGGTAGTTTGTCAACTCTTGCTGTAGAGGGAAATATTGGAAAATACATAAAATTCTGTTACATGCTGACTGATTGTTGCTGGTTTAAGTGAAGTTTTAAACAAAGAGAAATCATGCTTACTTAGCAAAGTGGTGGTTGTAGGTTCTCCTCCAAGATCCATGACCTCACTAGTCACAAACTGTTGGTTAGGCCCTACACCATCTTTTTTTTTTATTAAATCAACATATTATTCTCTACAATGTAAATATTTATCCTTATACACACAAATAAGTGTAGCTCTCACCCATAATCAAATAAACTTCACTTTGTAACAAACAGAAAGAAACCATTACAGATAACCACAACCAATCTAATTACAGGAAATAAGTGATCATAGGGTATTCAGCCCCAATTGCTACATATAAAACACAATTCTTGGACCAAAGGTCCAAGGAATATCCCAGAAGAGGGAAAGGAAGATTTGAAGAGCCAGAAGTCTGCTATGAAATTATGTCTCCTAGAAGTGTTGCACAGGCTACATCATGAAGTCTCAACAACATGGCTGCCTAAACAAGACCAGAACAAGGACAACACCAAGAGACATGCTAACATGGAGGAAGCAACCTCTCATGGGGCCCTGACCCTAGACAAATAATCACAGAAAACTAGGAATGTTAAGAGTGAGAGAAATAATTAGAAGGGTCTCCTCAATTATCTATCCAGTATCAAATGCTCAGTCCTGAAATCAGATATATACAAATAACATTCTATGTACTGAGCAGGATGTATTTATATAATTAGGAAAGCACATGCACACTTAAAGAAAAAGAGGCCATGCATTTGAGACAAAGTAAGATTGAGGGGACATGGGAGGGGTTGGAGGCAGAAAAGGGAAGGAGGAAAATTAAGCAACCATAAATTTTAATTCCAAAAAAATAAAAATATATACAAAAGAAAGTAACATCTTCAGGATTTCTTTCCAAACACAGATGAAAACATACTTAAGCATACCCTTCTAGACTACTGCCTTCAAATTATATTGTCTGATATTTTCTGATCCAGGTTTTCTTTATCTAATTTGAAACATTTATAAAATGTATGTGGCTTTTAAGCAACAGTTGAGTTAGGATTTGTATGTGTCATATTCTCACACAGCTTCCACTAAATTTTTTTCAAGACCATAAGAACTAGAGTTTTATAGTGATAGGGACTAAAGTTGAACTATCAGCATTGTGTTTCCTTTAAAGAACACTAATCATAGAGACAGATATCATGGGGATAGGGAGAAACCGGGTGTTAGGGAAGTTCCCAGGAATCCACAAGGATAACCCCAGCTTAGACTACTAGCAATAACGAAGAGGGTGCCTGAACTAGCCTACTCCAGTAATCAGAGTAGTGAATACCCTAACTGTCATCACAGAGCCTTCATCCAGTAACTGATAGAAGCAGATGCAGAGATTCACAGCAAAGCACCAGTCCGAGCTCTGGGAGTCCAGTTGAAGAGAGAGAAGAGGGATTCTATGAGCAAGGGGCATCAAGACCATGATGCATAAACGTACATAGACAACCAAACCAAACTAGTGGGAACTCATGAGCTGTGGACCAATAGCTAGGGAGCCTCCCTGGCACTAGATTAGGCCCTCTGCATAGGTGAGACAGTTATGTAACTTGATCTGCTTAACGGGCCCCCTGGCAGTGGGATCAGGACCCATCTCTAGGGCATTTTGGAGCCCACTGCATATGGTGGGACACCTTGCACAGCCTTGAAGCAGGGAGAGGGGCCTGGACCTGCCTTAACTAAATGTATCAGGCTCTGCTGACTCTCCATGGGAGGCCTTGCCTTGGAGGAAGTGGGAATGGGGGGGTGGGATGGAGGGGAAGGCTGGAGGTGAGAGGAGGCAGGAGGCAGGAGATGGGATCTGTGGTTGGTATGTAAAAATGAATAGAAAATTTCTTAATAATATATATATATATATATATATATATATATATATATAATAAAAGAAGACTAACCATATAATTGACCATCACAGATTCTATATGGTTCTTCCAAGTCTGGAAGAAGAAACATTTTTGTCCTGAAAGATTGATATGTTTTAAAAATTACACTTATGAAGTAGCAAGGAAAATAATTTTATGTTTGGGGGTCACCACAACATGCAGAACTATATTAAAGGGTCATAATATTAGAAAGGTTAAGAACCACTGTATGAGAAAAATAAGCTACCAGATAGAATGTTAATACCAGGTGAATTTGTAGTAATAGTCCTCTGAAAATAGTACAGAAGTTGATAGAATGGTCAATATAAGATGATACATTTCCTAATAACTAGACTCTTGATCTAGTGAAAGTTATAGAGGCTCCACACACAGACATTGCTAGTGATCTACACTGGATTTTTTTCCTTTCTTCACCCCTATACTGTCTTGAGACCTCATGGTTCCCATAACAAGGATATGTAGGTCAACGTCTAAGGTAAGAATCACATTAAACTAAACTCTATTGTTGCTTGCTTGCTTGCTGGAGACTTCCGGATCCTAGTACTGAGACTAGCAAATATAGAATGCAGTGTACTATACGGGCAAAAAGGAAACATTCTTGGAACATGATAATATAGGGCTATGTCAATTAAACTGGCAGGGACAGGAAGGTATATTTCAAAGCTTGGAGAAGCTATATTCTGTTATGGTTAATCTTCATTGTCAAGTTTGACAGTATCTGGAATAATCTGAAACTATGCCTTTGAGTGGATCTGTGAGTACATTTCAAATGATCACTAATCAAGTGCTCTCTGACAGCAGCCCAAATACAAGGAGATCTGAGGAAGCAGTGCGGCTTGCCTACCAGGCTTCACTCTTTGTGAGTGTGTATAGCAGATGCTGCTGCCATTCTTGGAGAGCATCAGAATCCAGATTCTTCAGGCTCCAACATGGATTGAAGACCAGCAACCCTCTGGAAATCTTTAGGTTGGGACTGCTGAAAACTGTTCCTGAACTGAGTCACTATGGGATTCTTTACAAACTACCCAGTCCTTATCAGTTGTAAGCCATTCTAGTCAATAATTTACAAATAATACATATTTTATTGGCTGTGGTCTTCAAGACAGTCTTGAATAATACATTTTGATACTATGTTGTATCTGTAAAATAGAAAGAGCAACCATCAACTAATAAGTGTCAAACCACAAAGAAAAGAACTGAGACTAGTAAAAACGCTAACAATAGGGGAAGGAAATGTCCAGTGGGGTGAAGGAAAGGTAAGACATTATAATTCTTGGACAAATGACTTCAAGCACTGAGTGCTATAGTTTGCCTCAGTAGTCTCATTTTGAAAACAAAAATCTCATTTGCTATGGCAAACTAACATCCTAAAGATGTACCTAAATGTTATGAAACTATTTTGGGAAATGAGTATTCCATCAAGGCACCCTTATCATGTGGTACACTCCTCCTTCATCTACTGGTTAATAATAAATTGTCATGCCGCCCCTTGCCCCTGTTTTCTTGCTGATCCAAGGGAAAGCTTCTCTACCTGCTGAGACTGTATTACATACACATAAGGGGCTGACTTTTCTCAAGGACAAAAAGATGCGGAATACCAAATGTTGGACCACTTACTCTAAGGTGGGATCAAATATTTGGTTCAATTCTTTCTTTACAATTTTGTTGTGCAGTCATACTGAATTTGACTTCTACTTGAAACCTGAATTCATTTTTTATCTCTCGTTTCCCAGATACCCTTCTCTTAAGACAAATGCCCAGGACATAAAACTGACATGTTCAGGGCTCTGCTTTTCAGCAACTTTACTCAAAGCACTTTTAATATACTACTTGTAAAGTTCACCAGATTCCATCAACCTATTATAATCACTCTCTAGAAAAAATGTGCCAATTTTTCCTGATTTTCTTTGCTAATTTCATCCATGCATATGACACTAAACACTACTCTACTCCAGAAATGTCTGATTTAAAAATTTATGTGAGTGGAAGTAGTGTATTAATATCCCCTGTGGGTAGATATTCCTGCTCAAAGTTTTATTACAAACAGACATATTCATACTAACTATATAGTTTTGCTTTGTTTTCACTATTATGTAATGTGCTTCATAAATACATTAAAATGTATTATTCATTTTGTTGGAAAACAAATTTTGTTGGAAAAGCATTGATTACTTTCATTTTTCTATTACAGTGAGATGCATATTCGTACATTCATCTTGGTATACAAACATGAAATTTTCCTCTAGTAAAAGCACCTAGATCATGTCAACATAGGAAAGTAAACATTTTAGTTTCATGATGTAATTCCAAATTATTCAATACTAATTGGACTAACTAAACTCATAAAAATATTAAAATACTCTTTTCCACATAATTGGCAGTACTTAGTGTTAGAATAACTTCTATATGACAAATTTGCCAAATTAGCCTATAGGAATTGTATTTCATAATGTTAATTCCAACTTCTTTGGTTATTAATGAGCATTATGAAATTTTACATTTTTTTGGTATAACTCACACTTGTCAGTTTTTTGATATCTTTGCAATACTTATTTTTATTGCATTTCCTGTTCAATTATTCATGGTTTTTTGATGATAACTAACCAAATTCCACTCTGTGGAAGCCAAAAGGGGACCTTAAGGAGGCTACATTGAGTGAGGTGGTATGGTAAATTTTAGGAAAAATTTGAGTGTCAGACTTTGGTGATTCAAAAGGCTTAGGTAGGTAGGAACATGGAGATATGAATTAAATTGGGGTTTAGGGAGAGAACCCAAAGAAAGGGTGGATGAAACCTGTATCAAAGCCTATGATCCCATAAACCAATCAAAATATAGTTGGAGGGAGAGTAAAATTTGTGGGATCTGAAATTAAAAGGATTTCTAAGGGATTTAAAAGATTAATGGGGTGTCAAGGGAATGAGGGAGAAGGGGAAATATTGTGATACATTAAAAATACTTTATGGGAACTCACATCTTAGGTGATTTCCAAATACAACTTAAAACAAAGAATTCAAACAGAATTACCCAGCATACATTGACAACTTCACTCCCACAAAACATGGGTTATTAAATGAAAATCAGAATGTAAGAAATAAGACGCCTCACCTTAAAGTACTGGCCAGGAAAGCCTTGACAGCAGGCCTTTAATCCCTGCACAAAGGAGGTAGAGCCAGGTGGATCTCTGTGAGTTCAAGGCCAGCCTAGTCTACAGAGCAAGTTCCAGCACAGGCTCCAAAGCTACACAGAGAAACCCTGTCTCATCCCCCGCCCTAAAAAACAAAATAACAAATATTTTTCCCACTGTCCTTGGTTATTCACAACAACTTCATGATAAAACCCTAATGATAAAGGTGCCACACACTTTAGCTAAACACACAGAGAAATCCATTTCAAAATCACTGGAAAATTAGCTTCCTGATGGCTAGCTTCCATAGTGCCAGAATGGGATTGGGGATAAAAGGCACCCATGTACTCACCCAGTACTGGAAACTGTATGCTCTAACACTGGCTTGCCAGACAGGATTTGCCCACTGTTGCTATGGCTGCATCACTATTATGAGGTAACCACCTGCTTTCTTAGTGCATTTGAGACCTGCCCAACATAAGGGAACTTCATGCTTGGTACTGCAACCATAGTCAAAGGCTCATGGCTTGGGGTGTTCAAGGTCGTGGATAGAACCTGCTATTGGAATTTTGCTCAAAAGTGATGTTGTAAAATTGTCTTCCAAAGATTTCTGTTTATACCCATAGATTGCTCTCTAGCATGGTCACATAAACCCTTTTTGAAGTGGGCACCAATCACTACAAAGACAATTTGCCAATGTGCAGAGAATAAGTGTCAGTAAAAGCAAAATCCCAAATGGACAACAATGTCACTTCCCACACCTTCCAAATCTCAGGGAACATCACAGAAAGAGGAAGCAACAAGAATGAAAGAGACAGAAAATGTGAAGTGGTGCTCTAACGTGCTCTCTTCTGGACAGCATCTGGGTATTGCACCCATGAAATCACAGCACCTGTGATTACCTAGATATCCAAATAAGAACAAGCCATTCAGAATTTTGGCATAGATAGGGGACAGTGTTCTCCCTGTTTTGCCTCTTAGGAGGAGCAATTGGCAGTTGGTAACTGTTGGAGCAGGATATTCTGTTAAGATTCTCAAGGCTGTAGTGGATAGCCTCATATCCAAGCTCATATGAACAGCTCTCATCCAAGCTCATATGAGCAGTACTAACTGGACTTAGTGAATTACCACATAACAAAGACATACAATGGGGAAGGGGATATACTGGAGAGGAAATCGATACTGTTTGAGGAACGAAATAGCAGAACAATTGATCATATTTCACTGTATATACACATGAAATTCTCAAGAACTTGCCCTGGAGGAGATGGGAATGGGTGGTGGGTTGAGGGAAGGGCAGGGGAATCTGTGGCTGATATGTAAAATTAGATTAAATTATAAAATAAATTAAAAAAAGAAAAATATATTTAAAAATACAATACCACGTGGTCCCTGACATTATGAGCTTCTGATATCATTATCTTGATTAAAATGACTAGCAGACAATATTGTTGCTATAAATTTTGGATTATGATCTCCTAAAGATATGTGCAGTAAAGGCTTATTTCCCCATGGTGGTGGTATTGGGAGGACTTGTACCTCATGATAGTCCTTAGGTCAATTGGGTTATGGCCTTGAAAGGTGACTTACCTACATTATTATTGTTGTGATCAAACATTATGCAACATCTTTTAATTTCAAAAGATATACATTAAATAAACTTATTTTCTTTATTTTTTAAAAAAGCTTATTACTTTGTTAAAATCATGTATTTTTTTTTTTACCAAGTTTGGAGTTTGTGCTTTTAATAAAAAAAAGATTAACATATACATAAAAAATGTGCAGATTATATTTATACAGTGTCCTAATTTCCTTTATACAGCTGTGATAAAAGGACATGACCAAAAGCAATCTGGGGAGGAAAGGTTTTACATCACCATGTAGCTTATAGTCTTATCATGAGGAAGACAGGGTGGAAAATTAACATAAACAAAGACAATAATAATAAAAAGAAAACTTGGATGAATGCTTCTTATGGGCTTGCTCCCCTCGGCTTTCTCAGTTTGCTTTCTTATGCAACACAGAGGTGGTACTACCTATAGAAGGATAGGCCCTGCTACATCAATCACCAATCAAGAAAATGCCCCACAGACTTGCCTATAGGCCAATCTGATAGAGGTGATTCCTTAGCTGAGGTTCCTTCTTCAAACAAGTCCATGTTGTGTCAAGTTGACAAAAATAAAAAGAACCAACATGATAGACTAATGTGCTATATCAAGCAAACACCTACTAGCAATTTGAATCTCCTGAGGAAGTGCTCTGTCTCTTGTAGATGTAATTCAGTGTAGATGTAGCCAACGGTTTTATCAGACAAAAAACACAGAGCCGATTCAGAGAAGAAAGCCAAGAGGTCAGAGCCAAGAGCCTCACCCTTCCTGATTCAGGGATCCTCCTCAGCCAAGAGAGCTCTCCGAAAGAGGGGCCCTCCTTCCTGTGTGTCTGTCTCTATAGTCTCTCTGTTCTGGCTTCTGATTGGTTGTAAACCCAATCATGTGACTGCCTCGTCACTGCCTGTATGTACCACCCTCCAGGTCCTTAAAGGCGTACACCACCACTGCCACGCACTTGCTATGGCTCTAATAGCTCTGACCCCAGGCAACTTTATTTATTAATATAAAATACCACCACAGTCTCTACCACGGAGAAACAGCTCATCAGAATTCATTGTCATCCGGTTTATATTGTGTGTTGCTTCCTTCACATTGCATTCTCTAGATTCTGCAACCCAAGGTTTTTATGTTGTAATTATCCTTTTATGATTTACCTTTTAAAATGTATTAGTCTGTTAAAAACATGTATTATGTACCCTGTTCCAAGTTTGGGGCTTGGGCTTTTGAATAAAAAAAATACTAATTTACACATATAGTGGGTAGCCATTCCAGCTTTTACCTGTAAGTTCCAACCCCCATTGAGGCTTCGGTAATGGTCACGCCTACAAGGCGGGGCTGAAGACCCGAGATCCAGATGCGATGCGGGGACTCTCTTGGTTCCTGGACCCTGGAAGCTGGAGGTAGACGGAGAAGAGTTCTCCAGAGAACACCGCCAGACTGCGCCACACCTTTCCCAGACTCTGTAAACTATCCCTTCACTTGTAATTTACCCCACAAAATACACCTTCCTTTTAACTACATGGAATGGCCTTAATAATTTCACCAACATATACATACAAAATGTGCTTTTTTATGGACAAACATTCTAACCCTGTAGAAAAACAAACCATTTGGGTCAAGAAACAGACTACCTTAAACTGCAGCATGAACGTATAATAGAATGCTTTCAAGCTCTGGGACCCACTTAAAGCTGGCTTCCATTTTTGGAAAAGAAAAATAGTATTGGAGCAATATCAAGTGTAGGAAATACTGATTTCAAATCCTTAGCAGATATGTCTGGTATTATGCTTAATTCCTTGTGGTGGGAATTACAACAGTTAGTAACTTGTTTTTTAAGAGATACCCAGCATTTTGTGGGTCCCTCAATTGCCAAAACTTATGAGTATGAATCAAGCCTTTGACAAGGTTTATATATCATCCTCTTTGAGCACATTTTTTTTTTATCAAGTTATCAATTATACATGCCGTATCTTCTCCAAGTAGCCCAAGTAATCATGGCATTTTTAGAGTTAACAAATATTGATCTTATTATCTAAATTATGTATAGAAAGATCAGCCATCTTTAGACAAATTACAGAAAGTAAAAATATTTATATGATATTGTAATTTTAACTATTCCAAATGAAATTTTACAACCTATAATACTCTTTTGGGATACATATAAAATTAAACACTCTGAATACATCTGTGCCATCAAACCGTATACTTAAGAACATCTCAAATTGTGTAAGAAAGAGGCAACATTTATTATAACTGGTGTATCTTATTTGAGCTTTGTCATCTACTATCATTATGAAGGATTAGCATTTAATAATAAATTAAATGAATACCTCTGCAGCATTCTATAGGCCTATTGTGGTAGCAATAATCTCTGGCATATTTTTTGCATTATGTTCTACAGTTTCTAATTACCTATTTTTGTGTGAAAGTCAATATAATATGTTAACATATATTAAATACTAGGATATATTGACTGCTATTATGTGTACTTTTCCTGTGGAGATGAACCAACATCATTTCACTCCTGATAGGTCATGAAGGAGAGATCACAGAAACAAGTTAACTCAAGTATAGCTTGACTAAACAAAGAATTAATTAGAATTATGTAGCAGAAGTTTCTCCAGTTCTGCCCAGCCCCATGGTCCAGACAATCTCTCCCACCTTCGGTCCTACAGCCGCTTATGAAATAATCACTAAGAGGCTTAATATTAATTACAAAGTGTATGGCCTGTGGCTCAGGCTCATTATTAACTAGCTGTTATAACTTAATTCAACCAATTTCTATTAAACTATGCTTTGCCACATGGCTTCATGACATTACCTGTTCTCTCACATCTTGCTTCTCCTGGCAGTGCCTTGCGACTTCTGCCCTGACTCCACTCTTCGTCCTCTCCTTCTTTAGTTTGAATGTACCGCCTAACCTTATTCTGCCTCGCCATTGGTCAAACAGCTTTATTTATTAACCAATGGGAACAACACATATTCACAGCATACAGAAAGATATCCAACAGCAGAATTACTTATAGGGATGTGGGTGAGAGGTCACTTACAAGGGAAGAAGCAACTAATTAATTGTTGGCTATATCACTGAAGGAAAAACTCACTCCTTCCTCAGCAACCATTAACTATCTCTATATATCTTTGGAGAAGACTGTGTCTTTATGAGACCTCCCTGCTTGCAATCATTAACTCTATGAATCCTCAGAGGGGCATGGCTTCATGACACTCTCATGATGAGAATTTAATGTTTAAATCCTCAGAGCCATAATCAATCTCTCCTCTTTCTCTCTCTCTCTCCTCCCTCTCCTCTCTCTCTCTCTCTCTCTCTCTCTCTCTCTCTCTCTCTCTCTCTATCTCTCTCTCTCTCTCTCTCACACACACACACACACACACATACACACACACACACACACACACACACACACACACACACACACATACACACACACACACACAGAGTATTTAATGAACTCATTTACCAACATGTGTCTCATATCGGAGAACCTTAGAACCCTGTAGTTGCTTGGTCCTTGAGGCTGCATGCCTCAAAAACTGGAGTTATACAGTGCCTGTCTTATACTGAAGAGGCCAACAATTGGTGACTCAAAAGTCCCAATCTTGTGCAGGAAACCTTGAAGTCTCCCAGAGAGCTGCTGTTTCCTAGGCAATGGTAGAAGCCTGAAAATACTGGTCTTGGTACCAGTGAAGGAATAAACAGCATCCACAAGAGGGTAAGTCAACTTGGCAGCAAGAAGGAAGTTCAACTTGTCAAGAGGCAGAGGCCAAACAAGCAAAATCCTCCTTCTGCCATGGATTTTCTAATCTGGGCCGCTACTTGAACGTGTCACCCACCATTGGTCTGTGTCTTCCCATAGCAGTTAATGCAATCAGGACAATTCTTCAGTTGCGGTTCCTTTCTCAGGGGACTCAAATTTGTGGCAAGTTAACATTAATACCAACTATCACAAATGTACTTTATTTTCAGAGTTATACTTAGGTGACTGTCATTTCTTCCTATTTCTTAGCATTATGTAAAAATGCCTCCCTTGTATAACCATGTAAATGTCAGAGATTTACTTTGTAAATATACAATTACTGCATATTTAGCAGTCAAAATAAAGTTGTTTTAAAATACTTTTTAAGTTTCATTGTTTATATCATTCATGACACTGTTACAAATATACATTTCCATGTAAGTAGATATCATACATTGTGGATTTTACACGTGACACTGGCATACAGAAGGAAATGTTGCACACTCTGAAGAAGTACTTCTCTCCATTATAAACAACTTTAAAGCACTCAAAGTAAATTGAATCCTCTCACATTAAAGAGTGAAAAAAACCTTGGGCTTGTTCTACCACCAGAAAGTCTTCTCTTACCTGTTTCTCTCTGGTCAAGTAGGTTGCTTTTAAAATGAGAAGTTGTTTTTGAGTGTTCTTAGAGTAAACTTCATCTCTATTCAAACATAGTCTTCTACTTTGGCAAGAAACTTTGAGATCACATCCCTATCAGACTTTCTTAGAACATAGGGAAAGTCTTGATACACTGTAGAGTATACTAATCATGTTTTAGGCTCTGAATGCTTGACCTGCCTTTCACAATGTGTAACATCTGCTCTCCAAGGGAACTGGGGAGATTACAATTAGACATATCATATGTTTAGCTTGATACACTTGGAATTCAGCTTCTTTAAAAGTGAAAATAGTGGCTTTGGAAAATGTTTTATGCACTCACATTGGGTACTTCCATTCAAAGCCTTTATTTTATTTTATTTCATTTTATCTTATCTTTTAATTTGGCTATAAGTTAGGTTTCATTGTGGATTTTTTTTAAAGATTTATTATTTTTTTAATTGTACATATGTGTGGATATCAGTATAGGGGTATGTGCACATGAGTGAGGTTACCTAAAGGTGACAGAATAGGGCATCAGAGCCTTTAGAACAGTGGTTCTCAAGCTCTGGGTCATGACCTTTCATGGGGGTTACCTATGACAACTGGAAAACAGATCTTTACAATTCATAGCAGTAGCAAAAATACAGTTATGAAATAACAACGAAAATAATTTTATGGTTGGGGGTCACCAAAAGAGGAGGAATGATGTTGAAGGGTCACAGCATTAGGAAGGCTGAGGACCACTGCCTTAGAGCTACATGTGCAGGCAGTTGTGAACTACATGACATTGGCACTGGGAACCAAACTGCTGCTTAACAAAACCAACAAGCACTTTTAACCTCTGAGTCATCTATGTTTCTTGGTCTTCATAATGGCTTCTTCACTGGCACTCAGGACATACCCCTGTCCCCTCCACAACCCCTATCATTATCCCCATCTGCACTCAATTTGTTCTATACTAATTACTCCCCTTTCTAATTTATTCCTCTTCAAGCTTCTTTTTGCCCTCTCATGGGGCTCTTTCCTAGTGTCCTGGCATTTAGACACAGCAGATGTGATTACACACAAAAAACCTGTACAAGATTAGGCTCATTAGCATTCAATCAAGAAGAAAGACACTTGTGTGGCCTCCACCTCCACTCACAGACAGTTAATATTTGCTGGGAGGATGTGAGGCTCTCATAAGACTCCCAACTGCTCCTGGAGGATGCATAGGCAGTTAACAGTAGTGAGGAGGGTGGAGGGCATGAAATCCCACTGCTCCCTGATGACTCACAGGCAGTTGGCAGTTGCTGGGGAGGGGAAGATATTTTCTTAAGGATTGTAGCCACTGGTAAGTGCCCATGACTCTGTAGAGAACTCCTCACTCATGCTCCTGTAAGCAGGCCTGGTTTAACGCATTAGACCACCAAAAAAATAAAAAAAATCCATGAAAGTAGAGTAAAAACAGACAAGAAGAGGGAGGTGATCAGCTGGAGATAAGGGACAAGATAGGGTCATTGGGGTGAATATGATCAAAACACATTGTATAACTGTGTGAAAATGATACAATGGAGCCTATTATTATGTAAAATTAATGCTAATTAAAGTAAGAAAGAACTCTTAAAGGAAGTACCACTGACATTTTGAGTACATTCTTCAGGATTTTATCACATTAAACTTAAACAGGGGACATTTCAAATGTTGATAGCTTTTTGTTGTTTTTAATTATTAGTCCTTTGAGAATTACATATAATATATTTTGACCATATTCAATCCCCTCCTCGAACTCTTCCTTGATTCTCCCACCTTCTCTCCCCACCCAACTCTGTGTCTTTTTATCTCATCAAGTCAATTTTGTGCCATCCTTAGACTCTAAGCATTGACAGTTTTCCTAACAGATTATAGTTTTGAATGAGTATTGACTATTTAAGAATGCAATTTTCTTTTGACAGTAGAGTGGGGTTTCCATCAAGGTGAATTTGTTCATGTGGAGATGGAGATATGGATCATTGTTGAAACATTACATATTCTACCTGATCTTACACAGGTTTTGTAAAATATATACATTTCTTATATATCTTTACAGAAGTTTCAAGAGACCTTAAATTCTTGTTCATTTTTTCCCTACAGCTTTGTATATTTTATTAATTTCACTGAGTATGATATCTATAGTCCTCCTCAAAATGCTCTCAATGCTCTCAGAAGTCCAACTCATCCAGATGAATTAATTTTAAGATTATCAACTACATCAATTAGAACTGCTCAGAGAAACAGAACCAATAGCTTATATGTCACTATGAAAGTAAACAGGTAAATTTCAAGGCAAGGAGTCCTGCAGTCTGCTTGTTATCTGTAAGCTAGGAAATCTGGAAATAATTCAATCCAAGTCTGAAGACTGGAGACCCAAGGAACTGATATGGTATGTCCTGATCTACAACTGAATACCAGGAGTGGCAGTGATGTTTGGCATCAAAATAAATGGATGAATATCTCAGCCAAAGAAAAAATTAATTTGCCCTACTTCCATTTATTTTGTCCAGGTAGGATTCCATTCAAGCACTAATAAAGTATAAAATATACTGAAAATACAGTTGAAGGTTAAGTAGGTTAATTTTTTAAAAAGATGCCATGGAGGAACTTACAACTATAACAAGAAAAAAATTAAGTGCCGTCATAAACACTTTAGCCATTATGATAAATTATTGAATAAGAGTGGCTTCTATTACAAAGGCAACATTTATAATTTCATACTCTCAGGGAATAAGTGAATTATTACTTAGTTTGGGAACTAACAAGACTTTCAGGTACTAAAAATAACTATTGGATAACAGAAGTATACCTATGATAAAGAATAATGGTATCAAGGGATTGTCATATTCAACACAGTCCTTTATTTTTGTCTTTGACACAAATACAAACTATTTTATTGTTTCATGAAAATTAGAATTTAATACACCCAAAGAACTCTAAATTATACACTAGAGAGACGTGTACACCCATATTTATTGCAACACTCTTCACAAGACGGGCGCTATAGACTAAGACTAGGTACCCATGAACTGGCAAATGTACAAAGAAAGTGTGGTACAGATTCACAGTGGAATTCTCTTCAGCCATAAAAGAAGAATGAAATTATATCATAAGAAAATGGATTCTACTAGAGACTACTATATTAAGCAAAATAACTCAAGACTCAGAAAGACAAATATCACAAGTTCCCTTTTCTGTAGATTCTAGATTTGGGATATGTACACAAAACTCTTTATAAATGAACATATAACAGGAAAATAGATGCAAGAGTGTCTGGGAAGGATAGGTTCTAATGAGAGGTGGAGTAGGAAAAATAGAAGGATGTATAGGGATGGATACATTTAAAAGTATACAGTATCCTAGAATGAAAATATTTTTATGAATCTCACCACTCTGTATAATTAATTTACAAGAATAGTAATCAATATTAGAAATACTAATCAATGTAAAAGTATGTGTCAAGCATCAAAACTAAACACTGTCCACTAAGTACATATGGAGTTAGAACCTTTCTTTCTACTTAATGATGTATTGACTCAAAGGTAATGTTGATTTAAGGGCAGGCCCCATGCCCAGTGGAAGATCAACACAAAATGAACTCAGTGCTATTTTTAGCTACTTTTTGCCTCATATTTCCTTGTTTAGGCATTCTTTTAACTTACTGATCCTTTGCTTGTATATTACGGTTTCTGAATTTGGGGTTTACGTGTGTGTGTGTGTGTGTGTGTGTGTTTGTATATGTATATGTTTCTTGTGCTTATTCTTTGTCTTTGTTTTTTAATTATTGTTTGCTTTTATTGGTTTTGTTTCAGTGTATTTTCTAGAGAGAGAGAGAGAAAGAAGATGTGTCACTGGATGGGAGGGGAGGTGGGAAGAGTCTGGGAAATAAAGAAGGGGAATGATCAGAATATTATCTATGAAAAATATTTTCAATAAAAAACAATCTATGCTTCATTTTAGGGTCTGTGTTGTCTCTCAAATATATCTATTTGGAATATTTGACAAAGTTACTATCTCCTTTTCTTCCAACTCATGCCGAATAATCATTATCTTTTTCCTGACTACTAAAGCCCTAGTGAAGACTGTGTCTTCATTTTTAGATACTGTTACAATTCTTAAGGTTGAACTGTTTTTTCATATACAATATCCTCAGCATACTGCCCTTCAGATTAAGCAGATATTTACAGTGAATGGCTAGGGAAAACAAAGGAATGCAGTTACTGTGTGAATTAAGTGATGGTCTATAATGAATAGTAAGATTTGTATGCTATATAATCATAGGGAGTGGTAAACTTTTTTCCTGAGAGTTTACATTCTTCCAAACCAAAATTCCCTCCACGTTTTCTAGCTAAAGTTGCTTTTCTATAGAAGTTATGAAGTTTGTCTTAATTGGCTAAATGATCAGAGGCTTCCAAATTTGTTTTACCATCCTCAGTTATAAGGCCCGGCAACTATGACCAAACAAGTCCATTAACAAACTTCCTACATTTCTATTTTCATTGCTTCAGACTTCTCACACTTGTGAACATGTTAAAAATATCCTTTCTCACTGGTAATCTAATTTCATGACTTTTGCAAACAGCTATTTGAACCTTTTGAGTGTGACCACTATCAAGAGAGGTGACCACTATCAAGAGAGGTGACAACCTTCATCTTACACCACTCACTGTCTTAGTCACAGCTTTTAAGTGCTCAACTAAATCATTAAACTAAATTAATATTGCACTGATCACAGAGGAACCCTTCCAACTAGATAATGATATGTCCCCCTATTTAAAGAACTTTCTCAAACACAGATAAATAACTTAGGAACTATAGTATTAATTATATAAATGCCAATGTAGTGTTGGTTATATGATTGTCTATATATTGCAATATATAACTATATAATCATTTGACCTGCTAAAATAAGCTCAGAGACCATGTCAAGTACTATCTTCTCAAGTCACCTACTAAAAATAAATAAATCCCTGAAATTCAGCTGCACTACTAAATCTACAAAATGAACACAAATTATGAGTGGTAGTTTTGTCTATTGTCTTTAAAAGAAAGAAAAACTATAATGGAGAACAATTTTATTTCTTTTGTAAAACAATGGAAGTAAAATATTGCTTAAAAGAGGATTCACAGCATAAACATTTTAAGGTAAGAATGTCCTACATGCTGGGAAACATTCACAAGTGGAAAACTCTCAAAGAGGCTTCAGATCCTTGTACTATAACCACATCATATTATGTAATTGTTAAGATCCTTGTTTTATAAGGACATCATATTATCTGACTGTTCTGTACAAAAATATAGAACTTTTATCATTTCATTTGCTTAATACAGTGTATTTTAGATACTTTTAAGGGTTAAACTTTATGATTAAGTCTTTATGCCTCTAGTGTATTTTATTATTGGGAAATGTAAGCTAAAACACACCTAATACCATAACCAATAAAGGCTTTTTAAAGTAATTAGCAATGACTAAATCAATACATTGACAGCATAATTCCTTATACATTTAAATGACAGCATCAACTTATTAATAAAAATACATTAATTCCTATAGTTTGGATGAAGACACTATTTATTAACAATGCTGAGATGGAGTCTAGGAAGTTTTGCATAATATAAGAATTCTACTCCTGAGATGCATTTCTGGGTGCTACAGGCAATGTTTCACTTATTAAAGTAACATTTCATTACATTTAGAATGAAAAGAAATAGAAATTAATACTAAGTTATATGTATTATAAAATAAGTATAAATTTAAGCTGTATTTGATTATATAAATATGGTATCTGTGAAAAATTCATTTTTCCAATTACATATACATGTTTGTTTTCAGGACCAATATAAAAGGAAATTGAATAATGGATACTTATATTCAGTACCAATGAGTACCAAGTCAAATGTTCTCTAAGCGAATAAACTATCCCATTTCTCAGAGAGACTGTTTCACTTCCAGGTATTATGGTTCTTACAATCATTTTGTCCCCACTACATTAATGTTCCTGGAGCCATAGATGCAGGCGATATGATAGAGATGTGTCAACTGGAGCTGGGCTCCTCAATATACACCGCTCTCTGCATTGGGGTCACTTGTTGATTTCTGCAGTGGCCTCCATTTGCAGTAAAGGGTATCTTCCTTGATGAGGGATGGTAGCTACACTTATTTGTGAGTATAAGAAAAAGATTTAGCCCAGGTGGCCTCAAACTTGTGATCCTCCTGCCTCCACTTCCTTCAGCAAATCCTACTAGCATGTGCCACCAGGGAATGGGGAGTTGGGTTGGGGGAGAAGGCTGGAGGGGAGGGCAGGAGCAGGGAAGAGAGGAGGATCTGTGGTTGGTATGTAAAATAAATTAAAAAAATTAATAAGAAAAAGAATAAGATTTAGAATGTAGTAAGATATTATGCTGACCTAATAAGGTGGTGGTAGTGCATTCTTTTCTCAGGCTCATGATATGACTACCCCTGGGAAGCTGGCTAGGTTTTTCAGCACTAGGCATGATTTCTTCGTTTAGTGGGCCTTAAGTCCAATTAGACAGCTGTTATCAACAACAATGTGTGAGCACCACTTAGTGCATCTTTAAAAATATTTTGCCATGATGTCTATTGTGGTTCACACACATGCCTGGAACTACATAAACTAATAACTGCTGAGGAGGCAGAGAGGGGATGGAGAGCCAGCCTCTCCCAGGGGTGAGCTCCCTAAATGGTTAACACAAACTGGTAAGCCTTGAAACCATATATAAACAAATAACAAAAATAGACTCAGCAGGTTGTATTTATATATTTATATTCATTCCTCAATATACATATATATGTAACTATGATAATCGAAGAAGAGGCCATCAATTTGAGAGTGGGGGGTACGTGGAAAGAGTTGGAAAGGGGAATTGGGAGTGGTTGGAAGGAGGAAAAAAGGGGGAAAATAATGTAATTATATTTTAATTAAAATATAGAAAAAAGGAAAAATAAAATAAAACAGAATATTCCTAGTTCATAATAACATATTTTATAATAAAAAGTGAAAGAGTAGCTAAAGAGATTGCTGAGTGGGTTAATTAAATACCATCTAAGTGTGAGGAATAAATTTCAGATTCCCAGCACCCATATAAATTCCAGGCAATATGTGTAATTCTTGAAATCACACAGACTGCCCAGGGAAAACTGGCTAAAATCAGTGAGCACTAGATTCACTATAGAAGGTGGAGAACAATTGAAGAAGATAACATCAATCTTTGGTCTCCATGCACACATGTACATACACACTCATGTTCACATGCACACATGTACATGCACACTCATGTTCACATGCACACATGCAAACATGCATACATATCACACATATAATCAAATAAAAATTGATAAACTTGGGCTAAGCATAGTGATGTTGACATTTAATCCCAGCACTAAAGAGGCAGAAACAGGTAGATCTCTGAGTTCCAGGCCAACCTGGACTACATAGTGAGTTCCAGGAAAGCCAGGGCTATGTAGAGAGAACGTGTCTAAAAACAAACAAACAAAAACAATGAATGAATGAATAAATAAATAAATAAATAAATAAATAAATAAATAAATAAGAAACAAATAGAAAAATATAATGTGGAAAAGTGGAATTAAAGGGAAATAAATAGGAAAGGAAGCAGCTGAAGTCCTATTTGCATATGATACTATTATCATATATGTGACAGATCCGAAAGTCAACACAAGGAAATTCCTAGAGATGATAAATACTTTCAGCAAAATGATAGATCACAACATCAACATACAAAATTAGTAGCCTCTCTATACACCAATAGCAAAAGTACTGAGAAAGAAATTGGGGCCCAACTCCAGCAGGCACTCCCTATGAACCCACATGCCACTCCTGCCAGGGAAGTAGGCTGACTCCAGACCTTCACCTCTCCTTCTGCTCCTTCAAGTACAACCCCCAGCCTCATCCTCAGCTCTGTAACAGAACACCTGCTGCAGTCTCCCTTTTGTTTCTGACTCCATCCCCAACAGATCACAAAGATTTTCTCCCACAATCCTCCTTCACACAGATCATCCAGTTATCCCATTCTCCAACACTGGCAGCCATTTCCTAGGAACACACCAGCTGAGCAGGCCAGGGAAACAGATGAGCCAACAGAAGATCTTCACCACTCCCTGCTCCTCTCCAAACTCAAACCCCACTCCATAGCTCTGAAACAGCTCCCCTACCCCTACCTTGAGGACATCTCTTGTGGTTCCCACAAATCTTCTCCTCTTCACTTCCCTCCTCCAACTCATCGCTTTATCCTAGCCTTAAATCCAGCAGGCACTCCCTGCTAACACACTGGTCACTCCTGCAAGAGAGGCATGTAGGCTGACTGTAGTTCTTAACCTTTCCCTCTGTTCCTCCAGGTCCAATCCTCTTGTCTCATCCCCAGCTCTGCAGCAGAAAACCTGTGAAAGCCTCCCCCAACTCCCTCTGTAGTTGATTCCATAGAACTTGCTCTCCTCCCCCTCCTCCTCTCCTCTCCTCCTCTTATTGCTTTATCCCAGCCCCCAACTTCAGCAGGCACTCCCTCCTAGCAGGTAGCCTGACTGCAGCTATTCACCTCTCCTTCCATTATTCCAGATCCAAGCTCCTTCAGTCTCGTGTCCATCTCTATAGCAGAACTTCTGGGAAGAACTCTTTTCTCAATCTGCTCCCATTCCAAAGAGACTAAATGAGCAAATTCCAGTGGAACACTCTGCTTTCTTTCCACCTGTGAACCCCCTCAGATGACTAGTGTATCTCCATTTCCAAGCGTCATCTCCCAATACTCAGAAACACACTTTACCTGGAAACCCCAGTGGCCAAACATACCAGTTCCACAGAAAATTTACTTCCAGGCAATACACAGCCAAAGCACTTTCGTAAATATCAGAGGAAGTAGAAACCAAGGAACAAAATACCGACATCCAACAAGGACAAAACCAGATTATCTGCACCTAGATCTATAATCTTCCCAATTCTGGATGCCTAGATGCCAGGGAAAACAGACAATAACAGCAAGGAGGGCATGTCTCCACTAGTGCCAGCAGCCCTACCACAGCAGGCCCTGAACTTATGTATTTGAACATAGCCGAAGCACAAAGAGAAAGACCTATATGAATATGATAGAGGTCCTTAAAGAGGAAAGGAATATATCTATTAAAGAAATCCAGGAAAATGCAAACAAACAGTGGAAGGAAATAAAAACTGTTTAAGACCTGAAAATGGAAATAGAGCAATTAAAAAAATACTCAGTGAATTCTGGAAATGAAGATTTTACTAATTCAAACAGAAATTACAGAGGCAAGCTTCACTAACAGACAAGACATGGAAGAAAGAAACTCAGGCATTGAAGATGAAATAGAAGAAATGGATATATCCATCAAAGAAAATGGTAAATATAAAAACTCAACACAAAAAAATTCCAGGAAATCAGACACTATGAAAAGATCAAACCTAAGACTAATGGGAATAGAGGAAAGAGAAAAAATCCAGGTCGAAGGCCCAGAAAATATTTTTACCAACTCATAAGAAGAAAATTTCCTAACGTTAAAGAAAGAAACGCCTATTAAATTACAAGAAGCAAACAGAACACAATGTTGGAAAAAGACACTTCAAGCAAAATGACCAAAGAAGGAAGCTAGTGTAGCCATTTTAACATCAAACAAAATAGACTTCAAGCCAAAACTTACCAAAGGCAGTAGGGAAGAAGACTACATAGTCAAAGGAAAAATCCACCAAGAGAATATTGTAGTAACATCTATGCCCCCAAAACAAGAGCACTCAAGTTTGTAAAAGAAACACTACTACAGCATAAATAAATGTTGACCCTCACACACTTCCATATCACACTTTCACCAATAGATAGGTCATCCAGACAATAACTAAACAGAAATGCGGGAGGTAACAGACATTATATATCTAATGGACCCAACAGATATTTACAGAACATTTGGCTGAAACATAAAAGAATATCCCTTCTTCTTGCACCTCATGGAACTTTCTCCAAAAGTGACCACATACTCTGGCACAAAGTAAGTCTCAACAGACACAAAACTGAAATAACTCCCTGTATCGTATCAGAACACCACAGGTAGAAGAATGCAAGTAGATCCATATATACCACCCTGCACAAAACTCAAGTCCAAGTGGATCGATCACAAACCTCAACATAAATCCAGATACAAGGAACCTGATAGAAGAAAGTGGGGAAAGCCTTGAATACATGGGCAGAGAAGATGGCTTCCTGAATGTAACACCAATAGCACAGTCAGTAAGACAATAAAATGGAACTCATGAAACTGAAAAGTCTCTGTAAGGTAAAGGAAATAGAGGAGATTCCATGAGTAGACTGGGGGTGGGTGGGGATGGGAACAAGAGGGATCAGGTGTGGGTTGGGTAGGAAGGATACTGAAAAAGCCCACCAGGAATGTGGTCATTTCAGGGTCAGGTAGAAACCTGGTGCAAGGAAAACTCCCAGGAATCTATAAGAATGATCTCAGCTAAGATCCCTAGCAATAGGGGATATGTAGCCTGAACCGAGCATCTCCTGTGACCAGGCAAGACTGTAAGTGGAGGGATTGGGATACCAACTCAGATACCTATGGAATATGCTGGGGTAAGGTTGGTACAGAGATTATGGGATTTGCCAACCAATGACTGGTCCAGCCTGAGACCCATATCAGGAGAGAGAGCTCACCTCTGACACTACCTAGTACACCAGGACCCAGAGGCTGTATGGCCTAGAGACCTAGAGATAGAACCAAACAGTACTGGTGAAAAATGTCAATGCAATAATGCCTAAAAATATTTTGCTATACTCATAGATTGGTGACTACCCCATTTGTCATCACAGAGGCTTCATCCAGCAACTGGTGGAAACAGATACAGAGACCCATAGAGAAACACTAGACAGAGCTCGGGGAATCCTCCTGAAGAGAGGGAGGAATGATTGTAGGAGCCAGATCATTTAAGGACATAACAAGAAAACCCACAAAAGGAAGGGGAAACTGTGGTTGGGTTGTAAAATTTTTTTAAAAAGCTAGATATCAACAACAGAAACAAAAGAAAGCTTAAAATTTCATGGAAACTGAGAAATTTTCTACTGAATAAAAAATAGGTCAAAATAGAAATTAAATACTTTATACAATTCAATAAAAATGAATGCACAACATACACAAATTTATGGGACACAATGAAATGATTCTAAAAGGCAAGTTCATAATACTAAGGCCCTATGTAAAAAATTAAGGGAGATCTACACTAGCAATTTAACAGCATACCTGAAAGTTCTAGAACAAAAACAAGAAATCACACCCAAAAGGAGTAGATGGCAAGAAATAATAACTCAGGGTTGAAATGAATAGAAACGAACAAAGAAGAAACATAAAAAAAAAAATCAATGAAACAAGAAGTTTGTTCTTTGAGAAAATAATTAATACTGACAATTACCTGAATAAACTAAAATGCTGAGAGGGAATATCCAAATTAACAAACTCAGAAAGGAAAAGGGGGACATAACATACACCAAGAAATCCACAGAATCATAAGGACATACTTTAAAAGCCTGTACTCAACCAAAGTGGAAAATTTTTAAAAATTTGATAATTTGATAGATACTACTTACCAAAGTTAAATAAAGATTATGCAAATAGTTTAAACAGACCTATAACCACTAGTGAAATATGAACAGCCATTAAAATTATAACAACCAAAGAAACCCCAGGGCCAAATGGTTTTAGCAAAGAATTCTACCAGACTTTAATAGAGTTAATGCCAATACTCCTCAAAGTATTCCACAAAATAAAGAGAATGAACATTACTCAGCTTGTTGTATGAGTCCACAGGTACCCCTGATACCCAAACTACATAAAGACCCAACAAAGAAAGCATTACAGGCAAATTTCTCTAATGAGTATAAATGCAAAAATAATAAAATAATTGTAAACTGAATCCAAGAACCAATCAAAAAGATCATTCATCATGATAAAGTAGGCTTCACCCAGCCAGGCAGGAATGGTTCAACAGATGTTAATCAATAAGTTTAATTCATCATATAAACAAATAGAAAGATAAAACCACATGATCATCTCATTAGATGCAGAAAAGACCTTTGACAAAAATCCAACAAATCTCCCCAAGAGATTATTGATACAAGGGACATACCTAAACATAATAAAGGAGGTTTACAGAGAGACTACAGCCATCATCAACCTCAATGGAGAGAAACTGAAAGCAATTCCACTAAAATTGGAAATAAGATGAGGTTCTCCACTCTCCCCTTACATATTCAATATAGTATTTGAAGAC
Organism: Peromyscus eremicus; assembly: GCF_949786415.1. Taxonomy (NCBI): domain Eukaryota; kingdom Metazoa; phylum Chordata; class Mammalia; order Rodentia; family Cricetidae; genus Peromyscus; species Peromyscus eremicus. The sequence continues at coordinate 107,518,416 of NC_081439.1, forward strand.
TTAACAAGAGCAATAAAACAACTGAAGGAGATCAAAGGAATACAAACTGGAAGTTAACATTTTAAAGTACCTTTATATGTACATGATATGATAGTATTCAAAGTAACCTTGAAAATTCCACTGGGTAACTCTTACAGCTGATAAATACTTTCAGCAGAATGGCTGAATACAAAATTAACTCACAAAATTCAATAGTCCTTCTATATACAAATAACAGACTGAGAAAGAAGTCAGGGAAACAACATCTTTCACAATAGTTTCAAATAATATAATATATCTTGGGGTAACTCTAATCAAGCAAGAGGAAAACCTGTATGATAAAAATTGAAGTCTTTGAACAATGAAATTTGAGAAGATATCAGAACATGGAAAGATCTCCCATGATCATGGATTGGTAGGATTAACATAGTAAAAATGGCCATTTTACCAAAGGCAATCTAGAGAATCAATGAAATCCCCATAAAAAAGTCAACACTATTTTTCACAGATCTTGAAAGCCAATTCTCAGCTTTGTAAGGAAACACACATAAACAAACAAACAAACAAAACACAGAATAGCTAAAACAATCTTCAACAATGAAAGAACTGTGGAAGGTCTCACCATTCTCTATTTTAAGTTATATTACAAAGCTATAGTAATAAAACCTCCATAGTATTAGCATAAAATAGATGTATTGGTCAATAGAATTGAATTGAAGAACTAGACATAAACCTGCACACTTATGAAAACCTATTTTTTTATAAAGAAGTCAGAAATACATGCTGGAAAAAAGGCAGCATCTTCAACAAATGGTGCTGGACAAACTGAATTTCTGCATGCAGAAGAATTCACATTGATTAATACTTACCATACTGCACAAAATTCAACACCAAGTGAATCAAATATCTCAACATAAAACCAGATACACTGAACCTGATAGAAGAGAAAATGAGGAATAACCTTGGAACAAGAAACAAGTTTATGAAAAGAACATCATTAACACAGGCACTAAGACCAACAACAACTAATATTTGAGACCTTGCCGAGTGGTGGTGGCACACACCTTCAATCCCAGAACTCGGAGGCAGAGCCAGGCAGACCTCTGTGAGTTCGAGGCCAGCCTGGTCTACAGAGCGAAATCCAGGACAGGCCTCAAAACTACACATAGAAACCCTGTCTTGAAAAAAAAAAACCAAAAATAAATAAATAAATAAAACCTCATGAAGCGGAAAATCTTCTGTAGGGCAAAGGACATTGTCAATCAGACAAAGCAGCAGCTACAGGATGGGAAAAGATCTTCATCACCTCCGCATCTGACAGAGGATTGATCTTCAAAATATATAAAGAACTCAAGAAACTAAATATCAGAAAACCAAATAATTCAATTTAAAAATGGGTACAGTTCTAAACAGAATTCCAAATAGAAGAAACTCAAATGTCTGAGAAACATTTAAAGAAATGTTCAACATCCTTAGCCATCCAGGGAATACAAACTGAAACAACTTTGCCATTCCATAACACCTAACAGAATGGCTAAGATCAGTAATACAAGTGACATTTCATGTTGGTGATGATGTGAAACAAGGAGATCACTCCTCCATTGCTGGTGGGAGTAAAAACTTGTTCATCCACTATGGAAATCAATATGATGGTTCCTCAGAATGTTGGGAATAGATCTACCTCAAGATCCAGCTACACCATTCTTGAGCATGTATACAAAGGACATTTTATCCTACCACACAGATATTTGCTCAATCATGTTCATTGCTACTCTATTCACAACAGTGAGAAATTGGAAACAACCTAGATGTCCTTCAAGAGAAGAATGGATAGAAAAACTGTGGTATATTTACACAATGTAGTATTACTCAGCTGTTAAAAAAGATTACATAATAAAACTTGCAGGCAAAAGGATGGAAAAATAAAAATTCATCCAAAGTGATGTAATCAAGACACAGAAAGATAAATACTGATTTATATTTGCTTATATGTGGATATTAGACATTAAGGAAATGATAACCAAGCTACAATCCATAGACCCAGAGAGGTTAAGTATAGAGGAAAGGATTAGGGGGACACATGGATCTCCCCAGGTTGGAGAAATAGAATAGCTTTATAGGTGGACTAGGTTCAGGGTGGGGCAGGAAGTGGAGGAAGTTGGGGAAGGGGAAGGGATATGGAGGCGGGGGGGGGCTAAATTAAGAGGCATTTGAGGAGTGATACATAAACCTAGATCAGTCAAAAACCTAAAACAGTCAAAACTTTTTAAAATATGAAAATGGTTCTAGTGAAATTCGCAAATAATCAGGGACAGTCCCAACTTGTCATCTCTTGTCACCAAATGAAGGTTCCAGTACCAGGAATGAGTTACATACAAATAAATTATTGACCAAAGGAGCCCCAAGGGAATCCCCAAACAACCCAGGCTTTTGTCAAGACAAAAGGTTGCTCTCCACAAACTGAGAGCAAGACCCCATTGCTGAAGACAACACCCATGAGCTGATGCCTACCTAGAGCCTTCACCCTTATATTTTAGTGTCTTTGGAACTGGAAGGTACTATGCAGGCTACCAAAATAGAAACGTAAACTTCAACCCAGCCACAAACTCTTTGATCTACAATGTTGTCCTGTCTGCAAAATATCCTAGTACAATGGTGGCGTAAATCTTGTGAAAGTAACCAAGCAACCTCTGATTTGACTTAAATGTCCACTCCATGACACAGAACCTTTACCTAATACTACTTGGCTGACCAAGAACCAGAGGTTACATAGTCCAGAGACAAGAGACCAAGGTTAAAACCAAATACAACTGGTCTTTACAAAAAAGAAACAATAAAACACCTCCTAATATTCTTTTATACTTATAGATCAGTGCCTTATTCAGCCATCATCAGAGAAGCTTCCTCCTACAGAATATATGTACAAATACAGAGACAGTCAGATATTACACAGAAACCTTGAAACATGGAGCTCTAAATGGGATGTCTCCATCAAATCCCTCCCTTCAGAGCTCAAAGAACCCCACAGGAGAAGAGGCAGAAAGTGGAAGAGCCAGAGCGGATGGAGGATAGCAGGAGCACAAGGTCCCTTAAATAAACCAAGCAAGGCTTGTATGAATTCACAGAGATAAAGCAGCAAGCACAGGGCCTGCACCATTATGCAGCATGTCCTCTGCACATGTATTATAGGTTTCAGTTTAGTATTTTTATAGGACTCCTGGGAGGTGAATGAGTGGGTCCCTGATTCTTGTGCCTTCTCATGGGGCTCTTTTCCTTCTGTTGGTTTGCCTTGTCCAACTTGGATGTAATTATTTTTGTTTTATCTTAATACATTTTATTTAGTTATGTTTTGTTGTTATCTCTTAGAAGCCTGTTCTTTTCTAATGAGAGAAAGAGAGTGAATCAAGATTAGAAAGGAGGTGGGGAGGAGCTGGGAGAAATAGAGAGGAAGCTCTAATCAGGATATAGTCTATGAGAAACTAATCTATTTTCAATAAAATGGGGTGGTGGTGGTGAATCAGCCTAGGTGTCCATAAACTGATAAATGGACAATAAAAATGGTCATCTGTGAGACCCCAGCAGCAGAGCAGCAGGTGGCAGACCAGCAGGTGACAGACCTGTGGGCAAGACACACCACTACTCCTGCCAGCCACTAGATTCTGTTCCCCAAAGCCCAACTGTGCCACCCATTCCCAATTTACAAATGGGGTACATACCTAAACAGAGAATTCTCAACAGAAAAATCTCAAAGGCCAAAATACACTTAGTCATCAGGGAAATGCAAATCAAAATGACACTGAGATACCATTTAACACCTGTCAGAATGGTTAAGTTCAAAAACACTGATGACAGCTTATACTGGAGAGAAAGTGGAGCAAAGGGACCACTCCTCCACTGCTGGTGGGAGTGCAAACTTGTATAACCACTTTGGAAATCAATATGATGGTTTCTCTGAAAAATGGTAATCAAGATACCTCAAAACTCAGCTACACAACTCTTGGGCACATACCCAAAAGATTCTCAATCACACCACAAGGATACTTGCTCAACTATGTTCGCAGCAGCATTATTCATAATAGCCAGAACCTATGACATTTTCACCACAATGAATAACAATTAAGTATGGTGCAAACAAATTTCTACACAGTCTTATTAAATAAATACCATGGATCCAAATATAGGAGTGAAAGCCTTAGAGATCAGGGAAATAGGAATAGCCACCAGCTAACCTTACTTCACCATGCTGTAGCTTCCAAAGTGAGCTATTTTCTGTCTACCCGCACATTTATTGCCTTGCTGTTCTGCCCTCTCATTGGTTCTTAGCCCAGCTACCTCACTTCCTTGTCACTGCCTGTCTGTACAGACCTCCAGGTTGGTACTGGGATTAAAGACGTGTGTCACCACACTTAGCTCTGTTCTCTAGTATGACCTTAGACACACAGAGACCACACCTGCCAAGTGATCAGATTAAGGGCGTGTGCTACCACTATGTGGTATCACATTTGTTTGCTATCTAAACCATTATATATTGTTCCATGTGTGGTGCTATGCAATTGTAATCAGAGAACCGAGGTGTTGGAGAAAAATTGATCAGAGTTCAAGGACACCCTTTGCTATATAATAATATTAATGCCAGTATGAGCTACATGAAACCTTCTCAATAACAAAACAAGAAGTAGATTAAGATGTGTTTGCTGAATTTACATATATATGTACATGCACACAGTTAAATGTAGATGTAACCAACCGTCTTATTAAATAAGAAACACAGAGCCGATTCAGAGAAGGAAGCCAAGAGGTCAGAACTAAGAGCTTTACCCTTCCTGCTTCAGCTATCCTGCTTCAGCCAAGAGAGCTCTCCGAAAAAAGGGCCTACTTCCTGTGTGTATGTCTTTTTATAGTCTAGCTGTTCTGCCTTCTCAATGGTTGTAAACCTAAACACGTGACTGCCTTGTCACTGCCTGTATGTACAGCCCTCCAGGTCCTTAAAGGCGTGCGCCACCACCGCCACGCACTTGCTATGGCTCTAAAACTCTGACCCCCAGGCAACTTTATTTATTAACAATTAAATGTACATACATATATATAATTTTACATTTTATGTACTTATATAACATACTTTGTATTTGGTATGCTATGTTTTAATATATAGTATAAAGTTTTAGAGGTATGTTATTATACTACATACTATATATAATATGTAGTATGTAGAGTACTACTAAAATTAATGCTGTATATTATATATTATACAATATACACATTTTACATTATTTAATACATATTCAGAAAATTTGTATGTTGAAAATGCATTTCACTTTCACATTTAAAAGAGAGAAGATTGGTGTCCTCTATCCCCTCTGACTTCTACAGTCTTCAGGAGAACATGGGCCACCAAATCAACTAAGCAGAGCTCACATGGGCCTGCATGGGTCTGCACCAGGTCCTCTGCATATATGTTATGCCTGCTAGCTTGGTGTTCTTGAGAGTCCTGACAGTGGGAGTAGGTGTATCTCTGACTCTTTTGCCTGCTCTTGAGGCTCTTTACTTCCTATTGGGTTGTCTTGTCCAGTCTTGATTTGAAGGCTTTTGCCTTGTCTTATTGTACCTTGTTTTGTCCTGTCTGGCTATCTCTTGGAGATCTGCTCTTTTATGAAAAGGAAATGGAGGGAGAGTAGATCTGGGGGAGAGGGGAAGTGGGAGGGAAGCTAGGAGGAGTGGAGGGAGGGGAAACCATGGTTGGGATGTATTGAGAGAAGAATCTATTTTCAATAAAAACAAACAAATAAATAAATGAAACATAAAAAATAAAGAATTCTGGGACACATAACTTTAGTTTGATTTGAGATCATAGGCTACTGCAAGCTGTGTTATGGGATAGCTTATCTCTAGTATTTCATCTCTCACCAAATGAAGAGTAGTGTTGGTTCAGAGCTCCCCTCCCACCTCTTGATTCTGACTGCATGCAGTTATTGTCATGGCTACATTGTGACATAAGGAGCAACTATACCTGAAACCTCCTCTCAGCAGACTCTGAACCATCAGAAAGGAGATAACATTCATGGACTAAGGACCTGCAGCTCTGATAGACTGTAAACAACTGAGGCATATTTTGTCCCTCTGGGTCTTCCAAGTATACCTTCCATTGTCACATACAGAAGACCAAATCTAGACATGTTTAATCCAGCTGTATTAGATATTCCAGCTGTGATTTTTGACAATGGTTCTGGACTCTGTAAAGTTGGAATTTCAGGAGAGATTGGACCCCGACATGTCATCAACTCTGTTGTTGGCTACCCAAAATTCAATATACCATCAGCAAGAACCAATCGGAAAAGGTACTTTGTGGGAGAAGAAGCCCAGGGCATGTACGATGGCTTATACCTGCACTATCCTGTTGAGCGTGGACTGGTAACTAGATGGGATGACATGGAAAAACTGTGGAAGGACCTTTTTGAGTGGGAACTAGGAATGAAACCCAGTGAACAGCCAGTTTTTATGACTGAGCCCTCCTTGAACCCACGAGAGACCCGAGAGAAGACCGCAGAAATAATGTTTGAGAAATTTAATGTACCTGCCTTGTACCTTTGCAATCATGCTGTAGGAGCCTTGTGTGCTTCTGCCTGTATCACTGGCCTGGTAGTAGACAGTGGAGATGGGGTCACTTGTACTGTCCCCATCTATGAGGGCTACTCTCTGCCTCATGGTATCACCAAACTATATGTGGCAGGAAGAGATATCACAGAACACCTCACCCGACTCCTTCTTGCTAAAGGCTACACCTTCCCTTGCATCCTCAACAAAGCAGTGGTGGATGACATAAAAAAGAAGTTATGCACTGTCACCTGGGGACATAAAAAAGCCCGCAAGAACTGTCAGCAGGCCCTAAAGGAATATCAACTGCCAGATGGGAATATCATCCAGATGAGTGATCACCTGTGCCGGGTACCTGAGGTTCTTTTTACACCTGATCATTTAGGTATTCATGATCTAGGAATCTCAAAAATGGTCTGCAGCAGCATCATGAAGTGTGACACTGACATCCAGGAGACCCTGTTTGCTGACATTGTGCTGTCTGGAGGTACCACACTGTTTCCTGGGCTACAGGATAGACTCCTGAAAGAACTGGAAGTTCTGGCTTTTGAGGGAACCCCAATCAAGATCACAGCTTCCCCAGACAGATGTTACTCAGCTTGGATTGGAGGATCTGTCATGACTTCCTTGACAACATTCAAGCAAATGTGGGTCACTGCTGAGGACTTCAAGGAGTATGGGGCATTTGTGGTTCAAAGAAAATGCTTTTAAGGATCATTGAACTCTGGGAAGTATTCTAAATGCCAGATTACAGGAGTATTGGTGGAGGCAATATCATTCCTTGGCATTTAATAAAATGATCAATAAAGCTGTAACTGATTCAAGCTCCAATTATTTATGTCTCTAAACTAATTTTGTAAAGATTTGTTTCATTTTATGTATATGTGTGTATGTCTGAGTATATACACATGCCACACACACATATAAGTGTCCATGGATGTCTGAAGAAAGCATCAGATTCCCTGGCCTTGGGAGTTATAGGTGGTTTTGAATAACCAATTTTGGGTGCTGAGAAACAAACCCATGTCATGTCCTCTGCACTCAACCTCTTGAGTCATCTCTATAGTTATCCAAAGTATGTTCTTTTTTTAAAAATTTGATTTAATATTATATATCAGCCACAGATTCCCCTGTCCTCCCTCCTCCCACCCCTCCCACCATCCCCTTCAGCCCACCCCCCATTCCCATCTCCTTCAGGGCGAAGACTCCCCTGGGGATTCAGCTCAACCTGGTAGATTCAGTCCAGGCAGGTCCAGTCCCCTCCTCGCAGGCTGAGCCAAGTGTCACCGCATAGGCCCCAGGTTCCAAATAGCCAGCTCATGCACTAAGGACAGGTCCTGGTCCCACTGCCTGGGTGCCTCCCAAACAGTTCAAACTGATCAACTGTCTCACTTATCCAGAAGGCCTGATCCAGTTGGGGGCTCCTCAGCTATTGGTTCATAGTTCATGTGTTTCCACTAGTTTGGACATTCATCCCTGTGTTTTTCCAATCTTGGTCTCAACAATTCTCGCTCATACAATCCCTCCTCTTTCTCGCCGATGGGACTCCCAGAGCTACACCTGTGGCCTGGCCGTGGAATCTCTGCATCTGCTTCCATCAATCATTGGTTGAGATTTCTAGCATGACAATTAGGGTGTTTGGCCATCCTATAACCAGAGTAGGTCAGTTCAAGCTTTCTCTCAACCATTGCCAGTAGTCTATTGTGGAGGTATCTTTATGGATTTCTGGGGACCTCTCTAGCACTTTGCTTCTTCTTATTCCCATGGGGTCTTCATTTATCATGGTCTATTTTTCCTTGTTCTCTCTCTCTATTCTTGATCCAGCTGCTCATCTATGTTCATAGCAGCATTGTTTGTAATAGCCAGAACCTGGAAACAACCTAGATACCCTTCAACTGAAGAATGGATAAATAAAATGTGGTACATATACACAATGGGGTACTACTCAGCAGAGAAAAACAATGACATCATGAGGTTTGCAGGCAAATGGATGGATCTAGAAAAAATTATCCTGAGTGAGGTAACCCAGACTCAGAAAGACAAACATGGTATATAGTCACTCATAGGAGGATACTAGATGTAAAACAAGGATGACTAGCCTGCTACTCACAACTCCAGGGAGGCTACCTAGAAAACAGGACCCTAAGAAAGACACAGGGATTGCCCAATGACAGAGAAATTGATGAGACCTACATGAGCAAACTGGATGTGGGTGGGGTAATGAAGGGCGAGGGTTGAGGGAAAGAGAGCTTAGGGGAGCAGGAGACCCCAAAGTATGTTCTTATTGGTATTACATATACCTTTCCTCTCTTATAGATCTCTTGAGTGTGCTTTTTACTCAGTAAATAGTGTTAGACTGTTCAAATGTGCATTTAGTAGTTATGTACTAAAAGGCTCTGGGGTCTCATGCATAGGAAGTTGGCTAATTAGGGTCCTATGAATCTGTTTCTTCTATATCCTAGTGTACAGTACACACACATTCAAAACAATATCCAAGAAAACAGTGGAGAGGTCAAAAGCAGTAACAATATCACCCTACACATTCTTGTGGATCATCACTTTTTGAATTTATAACTAGTGTTATTTCAAGAAATTTGGGAAATAAATAGGTGGGCTCCTAAATTCTCATTTGTTTAAGGCTCTATAAAAGTTGAGAACTATGCTTCCAGATGATTAGTTTTGGTTTTAGTTTCAAGGATACCAATTTCATAATTTTCTTAGAAAGTAAAATGCTACAAATAGATAATGCTTTCCAATGAAGTAATTGTTGAATAAATTACATCTACTTATTTTCAGTAACTGTGTTTTTTCCATAAACATTATGGAGAGATAATGGTAACAAATCTACTTCTGTAAAGAAAACAATGCCATTTCTGCTTTCATAAGAGAAAAAGGATTACATGTGGGTAATTTCACTTATTTTCACGTATAAATATAAATTAACACCTATTTCATATAAGCATTTGGAGACAAGTTTGAAAGTAAAATATTCTAGTTTGCTTTCTGTTGCTGTGATAAAACAGTGAACAAGCCAATTGGGAAAAGAAAGGGTTTATTATTTCTTATCTTCAAAGGAAGCCCTGGCAGGAGTGCAAGGCAAAAGCCTGGAGGCAGGAATTGAAGCATACCAAGAGGCACACTACTCACTGGCTTACTCTCTAGCCTCCTGAGCTATTCTCTTTATATGACACAAGACTACCTGCTACCAGGTATCATACTACCCACAGTGGTCTGGACTCTCTTACAGAAATTAGCAATTAATAAGATGCCCCACTGATGGAGACAGTTCCTCAATTAAGGGTCCCTTTTCCCAGGTGTGACAAGTTGCCAACTGAAACTATGAAAGTAAACATCATTAGTTTAAACAAATTATTGGTGAATGGATTTTTAAAAGTACAGGATAGTTTTTTTTTTTTCCCAGTCTCAGCTTCTCCAGATTTACAGTACTAAATAGATTTGTTCCCATAAACTAGGCCTTAAATCAGGAAGCTATTGGTTACCCCCATGGTTTTCATTGCCACCATTGCAACAATGGGTATATGTTTTCGGACCAGTAGTTACTGTAGCTCACACAGTTTACAGTTGAATAAGCCTGTTGAGGATCTTTCTCCTCCAACAACCTGTAGATGAGCTTCTGGCACTATGAAAACTAGTCACCAGGAATAAAGTTCCTGGGTCAGTCCCATTTTCATTTCCTCTGTGATATTTGTGTATTGTCTTCAGTGGTAAGATCATGGCATCAGGAAGAAACCATCCACAGTATTCTGTACTGATAAAGAACTACTATTATTTTGCTAAATTGCCATAATATCCAACAACTTCCTAAATACTTATCCTTATATACATATATTGGAACTCTTATCTTTCATTAGAAAAAATTCTCTTTATAGTAGATTTTGGGTAATACAGAGATGCATAACTGGTCAAAATATAGTGAATAAATGACTATGGAGTACTCAATCCTAAGTGGCACAAATTTATAACACCTTCAATACCCAAGGATCATGAACCATCCCAGAGGAGGGGATGAAAATATTTTAAGGTCCAAAGGACAGAGATGGATGCCGTGAAAGAGTTTCTTCTGGAAATTATAGAGCCATTGACCTCACAACAGCCGTGGTTCCCTGCACACAGAGCCAGCTAGTCAACATCCCAGTGTGAGGAGGGGAGAGGTTCATGAGGACCCATCCTTAACTGAAAATAAATGGGAGCTCATAACTACTGGTGGATCAAAAGTAAGTTTCTCGTAGGTTGTCCATGCTCCAGTGATCACCTTCACCTGCAAGTACATGGGTATCACCAATTAGATTCAGTAGGTTATGAAAAAAAAATAAGAAATGAAGAACGAATTGTGAAGATCTGCGGAGCACATTGTGAGCAAAAGTGGAGGAGCAAGAAAAATTTTAAGAGCTGGAGGACAAGGAAACAGTGTCTTCCAGACCATCAGGGCTGACACACATATGAACTCACAGAGACTGTGGGGGGTACACACAAGACAAGGACAAGTTCAAGCAATATGAGTTTCCAGAACTGAGAGGAGGAAGTGGATACAAGCTCCCATCCCTAACCCAGAAGCTATCTTGAATTAACATCTCCTTGAAAAGGAAAAGTTTGTTTCTCCAATGAAGTCTTACTGGGTATACAAGACACACTTAAGGGCAGGCCTGATGTACAGTAGTAGATGGCCAATACAAAATGAACTCAGTGGTACAGTTGTAGATTTTGTTTTGTCTTATAATGCTTTGGGCATTAAAAAAAATCTTACTGGTCATTCATTATGGATTCTAATCTTAAGTTTTTATAGTCTGGGGTTGTGTGTGAGTGTGTGTGTGTGTGTGTGTGTGTGTGTGTGTTTCTTATTTTGTTAGTTTTTTAATTCTGTTTCTTTTGTTTAGTTTTTCTCATTTTCCCTTGTTTTGCCTGTTTTCTAAAGACAGAAAGGGAAAGAAGGCTTGGAATTGCATAGGTGAGGAGGATCTGGGAATAGATGATTAGGTAGGGGAAAACATGATCATAATACATTATGTAAAAATCTTTATTTCAATTAAAATAATGTTCTAAAACAAAACAAAAAAAGAATGTAAGCACCAGAAGATAGGGAGGAATGCTGTGAAAATGTTTTCTAGACACAGGACTTGGCTGGTACACATGAACCCACAGCAGCCGAAGTTACCCACCAGATACTTGTACAAAATCGAAATAGTCAGAATTTCAGCATGGAAGGGGAAGGGTCCATGGACTGCCCTCACCCACACCCCTATCTGAGGATTTCTTAGCAATTGGTAGATGTTGGATGACAAAGTATAACATTTCTATAGGAGCGTGGTCAGCCACTGGTAGGTTCCCCATGTTATCTCCACAATAACCCTTTAGCCATACACAAATGGAAAGCACTAGTTGGACTCAGTGGTGACTGAAAAAAGATCATAAAGTAGGAAAGGAAGCATTTGGTGGATATGATCATACTATAAACATATATGAAGCTTTCAAAGAATAGAAAAATTAAAATATTTTTTTCAAATTAAGAAAAAATTGATAATTGATGACAAACAATTGGTTTGCTGGCTTTATTAGCAATTGTTTGTCATGGAAAATAAGATTGTAGAGTGTAGTAGGTAAATAAGACTCATGACTTTGGAAAACAGCATCCTTTTCCATTGTTGGTGTGATAAAAAATGTATGGAACCATTGTATCAGCATCATCAAACTGTGGCAGGTATGTTACCTTCTGTTTTAATAAATAATGATGAACTGAAAAACAACTATACCTTTATAATTATAGATTGTGTGTGGCTGTTTTAATTTCACCCAAATCAAGCTTAGTGATTATAACAAAGACTTTATCTATGGAACTTTAAACTGTTTGCTGTCTGTATCTTTAAGGAAAGTTCACCAAATGTGGCTCTGTAACAAATCATTGGAATTTGTATTTACATGTGAGCAGTTGGATGAATCACAATACATCTATGTAATTGAGTATAGTGGTGGGTGTGAAGGGAATTAAGAATTTTTTTTATATTATTTGCAAAATTTACTTATTATACTATTATTTTGGTAAAATGGATTGGTAATTTTTAAATATTGATTTTTGTTGAAAATGATTATGTAGAATAAAAATGAATATAATTCCAGTAATTATCACATCTGATATTGAATAAAAGTAGTGAACATGAACTTTACAAATCAGGGGATGCTACGCTTTTATGACTCAATAATGTTGCACTCTGGATATTTACATGTATTAGCTGTACCAATGTGTAATCAAATTGAAAATAAAAATAATAAAATTAAAGGAAATAAAACAAAAGTATAAAAATAAAATGAAATGTAAAATAAAGCATTTACAATGACATCTTATGGTCCTGGAAGTAATTATTGTTACAGATATTTCACGGAGATTTTAAAATAAAAAAATATAAATTTGAAAATTATTAAAGAGGAGACAAAGAAATGTTAAATCTAACTTGATCATCAACATATCTATGCTAAAGTATAAAGATAATATTTCACCTATAAAATATGTAGATTTAAATAAATTATAATGCAAATAAAGTTATATAACCAAATTAGCATATCTTAAAATTTATTTCTAAGATCACATGCAAGAATATTCAGCACAGTGCAGAAACTGTGATGTTGAAGTTGATATAGGATATTAAGAATCATTATAATTAAGATACTATGATAATGACTCAGGGAGAGACAAGCAGATGCATATTAACAGAAAGTGACTACCAAAATGAAAACAGAGCTACTGCAAAGCTCTGGGAAGAACTGTACAGTAAAGATATAGTGATGTAGAAGTCATAGACAATATCTTGGATCTGATCTTCACTACAAAAGAAGGGAAAATCCATGGTAATTTATGCAGATAGGGACATTAATAAAGGTCCAGTACAGGGAACTATGGTAATCAGAGTATTCCAACTTTGAACTGTTTAATTCGGGAAAGCTTTAATAGAAGAAATGAATAAGCCTGTCACAGGCTATCTTACTTTACTGTGAAATATGGTGGAGATGGAATCAATGCAAGTGCTATGGATGCAGAGAAATGTTGTAATATAACTGCCTATCTGTACTTAAGACAAAAGTTACAAGATATGAGACTATGAGGGAAAATAGCCACTGATAAATTTATTTATACAATCCACTTAGTTATAACAGGCTCCTTTCCCATGATTATCAGTCGACTGGAGGACAATAGAAGAAGGAAATTGGGAATGAAAGAGGTGGTGTTTGATTGAGCTCATTGGACTCATATATAAGTATATATGATTATGTTCACAGGAAAGTTCATGGGCTGACTCAGCAGGAACCACAGGACCGGCATGAAGCATCAGTGGCTTCCCTGAACTCTAAAGTAAGAGATGATACTTACCATGTAGAGGAAACTCAAGCCTTGCATGAAGTAGGGTGGTTCCTTAAGAACTAAAGTAATTATAGAGTGATTTGAAAGGGGAAATATAGATGTGAAGAGATCTATCTTTATCACTGAAAAGCAATGTGGCAAGATTAGTGCTGAACCAGGGTTATCAAGAAAATAAATGTTACAAAGTTAAATCCAGTGTTTGTAAGGCCATAGATCCCAAGAAAAACTTAAAAAAATCTATAAATGATAGAATGATATAGGTGAAAAAAGCCTGTGCTTAATTCAGTGATGACCAGTTATGCCCACTAAGTAACTTTGTACATTTTTGTTCTGTACAGTGGAGATGGAAATTGTTTAACTTAGTCAGGTCCCTCATTGCTTCCAGATATGGCTAACTGAGAAGGAATAGCATGATACAGTTTAAGCCTAGGAAATGTCAGATTTATGGAGTTTCCATGGGTATAATACATGAGATCATGGCCATCCACCTCCTTCTCCCTAGATAATTCAGAAGAATGAGAGTCACTCCAGGCCTCATTGAAATTATTAGACATGGAGGGATACATGACAGCCCTATGGCAGCAACTTAGGATCAAGAAGTAGATTGGCTCATGGAGAATAAATATGGAAGGTAGATGGAGAGCTAATTAAGGCAGTGTCTCCCATCCATGATGCTGACCCAATGTTGACTTTTTGACTGATCAAGTGATACAAATTATGGAAGTCGTTCATACTGTATTGAACTTTACTAACATTTTTTCTCCAATAACTCTTTCACTACAGATGTCTCAGATCAACTGGCACTGGTTTGAGTGGGTTAGAGGCCTTCATACACCATCTTTCTTTGCAAATGTATTTCATTTCGTAGATATATAATGCTAGCTTTTTGAGTGTTTTACAGACTTAAGAAAATATTTGCATGCCATGAACACCTACCTAAAAAGTATAGATGGAAAATTAGTTCAGATGGTTCAGAGACCATGGGCAACTGTGGAATCTTGGAAACATTCAAGTTGGGTAAGGCACAGATGACACCCAACAAGGTGATTATGTCTATGAACATTATAAAATGGTTAAGGGGTTTTAAAAAATGAACCATGTGTGCATAGGAAAAGATTCTACCAGAAGCCAGGTGTTTATTAAGTAAAAATCCTGGTGCCAGATTGGTCTAACTCCAAAGGAGTTGTTGGCTCTGGAGGTTTCTGAGGCACTTAAATAATACAGGATGTTGCTATTTCTGTTGGTTGCTCTAAGAAGTAGATTGTAACACTGTATAGTTGAAACATCATACATTTTTATTGAAAGACATGGAGAAATCGCACTCAGGCTAAACTGTATGATTCACCTGTGCTGTCCAACTTTGAAAGTGCCAGAAGTAATTACTGCCTTGCTATTTTCATCCACAGTCTGATTCACCACTAAACCCTGCCTGCTATACCATCAACATGCCAGGTAAGATGTATCTGCTGGTGAAGGAGGAATGTAACTGTTATGCATGGAGCAAGCAGATTTCTGATTGAATTGAAGTTCTGCTTCACAGGAGGGAATTCATATCTGGTACCCTAAGACCAGACAAAAGCAATCTGGTTGTTTGTGGGGAGGGGGTCATAGCTAATACAAGGAAACTGTTGATGGTTTGCTAAATGGATATCATGTATTTGTCAAATTGCCTTCTAAATATTTCTATTTACATCAAAGAATAGTTTTGCTGCCATTTTTAGTAAGAAAAACTTTGTTTCTGTGGATAGCATTTATGGCAGAAATTCATAGTTTGTCACAGTACTGAGAATAAATACCTACTGAGTGTAAAGCTCTAAATGGGACAGCTATATTACTGTGTTCAAATCTCAGAGAACATCACAGCAGAGTAGAGGAAAAGAATTTAAGCGTCACAGGAAGGGGTGGAGTATTGTGGAATGTTGTCTTCTGGGCATGAAAAGGCTATTGCCCTCTTGAACTACCAGCTGCTAGGAATGACTATAGCACAATTTCCACACAAATGTATATAGAAGGCCTATTCTCAGTAGACAAAGAGTAAAGAAATTCAAGTGGTCGTTGATTAGCAAATAATGACACCTAAGAACAATATGAAGCCTTAAGAATTAAATTGTATCACATAATATATGAAAGAATCTTAACAATACTACCATAAGTAAAAAAAAAATGTTTAAAAGGCTAAATGCTATTTAACTTCCCTTCTGTGACTCAAATTAAGTAGTCAAAATCATTCATATACAGTGTAGCATAGTTTCCATGGAGAATGAAGGAGGTGAAAGAGAAGTTTTTTGCTTAATGCTACCTGTTTAAAATTTCTAAATGAAACACAAGTACCATATGACTCAGCTTTATCCCTAGTGGGCATATAATCAAAAGGCTCTTTAACATACTACAGAGATACCTGAACATTCATGTTTATTGATGCTCTAATCAGAATAGCTAGGGAATGGAATCAGTCTAGATGATAACTGATGAATGGATCATAAAAATGTAGTACACATATACAAGGGAAATTAAATAAAAATGAATTATGAAATTTGCAGGTAAATGGATATAGCTAAAAAAAAGAGTGTACTGAGTGAGGTAACCTAAGCTCAGAAAGACAGACATGTTTTCTTTCATATTTGGATCCTAGCTTCAAATCTTTAGATCTTAATGTTTAACCTGGAGTAACTGTCAAAGTTAGGAAATTAGAAAGGGGTCATGGTGGGAAAGAAATAGTTTATGATAGGGAAAAAGTGTAACAGGTGGTATTAATGGGAAAATGGGAATATTGTGGACTGAAATCTATGTAGGCAGAGGAATGGGAGAGTAGGAAAGATGTGGTATAGGAGAAGTATACCTATCATTAATGATGTTTGAAAACCTAAGTGGAAATTTGTATTTTATAAACTTTACGCACACACACACACACACACACACACACACACACACACACACAAAAAAAAAAAAAAAAAAAAAAGAGGAACAGGTGTAAGTCATGAAATTAAGAGAGTGGGAGGGAAAGGGAAGAGTTGGAATGGGAGAGTGTGGAGTGAAAATAATATAAACACAGTACTCAGGTATAAAATTCTGAAAAAGATAATAAATTCAATGTTTAAAAAAAGAGAAGACAAAACAAAACGAAAAGGTTATTCAGAACTGTCATACAATGGGGAATAACTATTTTCCCAAAAGCCATAGGTTACCGAACAAAAAGTCCACTATAAGATATGGGATACCCACCCCCCTTAAACTTGTCGGTCAGAGAGATCCCAGAAAACCCCTAAACAATACATGCTTTTGTCATTGCACTTGGATACTCACCAGAACTAGATGGTATGATCCTATTGCCAAAGATATCACATTTTGTTCAAAAGATATGGAAAGTTCAAGATGGTATTGACCTGTAGTTTTTTTTTTTTTTCTTTCTGGCCAGCTTTCATAGTGTCAGAAGTGCTGTGCAGGCTGCTGGTGGAGAAAAATCTTCAACAGCTTCGACCAGCTATGAGCCCCGAGAGCTAAAATAATTACTAGCCTAGCAATATATTCACATCAGTTCTATAGTGACATGAATGTTATAGAGGTAATCAGTACCTTTTTAAATTTAATGTGAGGCCCATGCTAAAGGAGAGAACTCATTCCTAGTACTGCAAAGAACAAAACCAAGAACTGTGGCTGGGGACATCATAGGCCTTAGGACAGAACCTACTACTATTATTTTACTAAATGTACATGATATCAGACTGCCTTCTAAAACCTTTGTCAGAGAAGATTCTTTTTGTAGTAGATGGTGGTTAATTCGAATACTCAAAACTGTTCAAAATGAAGACAATAAACTGTAAAATACTCAACCCTAAATAGGATATCTCTGCCAACTCAGTTCCCAATGCTCAGAGAACATTGCAGAAGAGAGGGCAGAATGATTATAAAAGAGTTCAGGGATACTTTCCCAGAATATTGTCTTTTGCATATGCAATACTTACATACTCTTGAGTGCACAGGAACTACTGTAACCTGCCAAAGACCTGTATAAGATCAATCCAGTCAACATTCCAGCATGGAGAGAGAAATGTTTCACAAGGCCTCACTGAGAGCTGAGGAACTATTTATTGCCAGTCAATGACTCCTGGTGGAGTGAGAGTCAGTTTTCTTTAGGGACATGGTCCCTGTTAGGTTGTCGATTCATAAGTGGGCATTACTATCAGCAGCCACCATGGCGATCAGAAGTCCAGCCCCCAACTCAGACAGAGACCATCTACTCAACAATAGGCCACTCCTGCCGGAACACCAGAGAGTAAACAGAAACCAAGGAAGAAAATGCCCACGCAACAAAGACAAATGTAGAATTTGGCAGCTACATGTATAATCACTCCAAATCCAGATGCCTAAATGTCAGTGTAAGAACAACAACAACAACAACAACAAAAAAAAAAACAGTAGTTAGGGCAATATTTCACCACTAGAGTACAGCCATCCCACTACAGCAATCACTGAATATTCCAACACAGCTGAAGCACAAGAAAATAACCTAAAAACCAATGTTATAATGATAGAGGTCCTTAAAGAAGAAATTAATAAATCCCTTAAAGAAATCAGGAAAAAGATGCAATCAAAAAATTGGAGGAAATCAATAAATCCCACAAAGAATGTCAAGGTAACAAAGAAAAATGAAACAAACAGTTGAAGGAAATGAATAAAATTGTAGGCCCTCTGCATACAGGAGACAGTTGTGTAGCTTGGTCTATCTGAGGGAGCCCAGGCAAAGGGATCCCTCTACCTGGTACATGAGCTGGATTTCTAGAGCCCATTACCTATGGTTGGACGCCTTGCTAAACTTTGATGCAAGAAGGAGGGGTTTGGACCTGCCTCAACTGAATGTACCAGGCTTTGCTGACTCCCCATGGGAGGCCTTATCCTTTTGGAAGAAGGTATCAGTGCGGGCTTGGGAGGAGGCTGGGGGGGGGGAGCAGGAAGAAGGATAAGAGGGAGATCTGTGATCAGTATGTAAAATATAAAAATATTATAAATAAAAAATTTAAAAATTGTTCAAGACTCGAGAATGGAAACAGAAACAGTAAAGAAAACACAAATTGAGGGAATTCTGGAACTAGTAAACCTAGGTAAGTGAACAAGAACTATACATGCAAGCATCACAAACAGAATACAAGAGATGGAAGAGAGAATCCCAGGTGTTGAAGACAGGATAGATGAAATGGATACATTGGTTAAAGAAAGTGTTAAATCTAAAGCATTCCTGACACAAAACATCCAGGAAATGTGGGACACTATGAAAAGACAAAAATCTAGTAGTAATAGGAATAGAAGGAGAAGATTGCCAGTTCAAAGGCCCAGAAAATATTTTTAGCAAAATCATAGAAGAGAATTTTTCTAACCTAAAGGACATGCCTATAAGGGTACAAGAAGCTTACACCAAATATATTGGACCAGATAAAAAACACCTCTTGCCACATAATAATCAAAACACTAAACACTCAGAACAAAGAAAGAATATTAAAAGCTACAAGAGGAAAAGGCCAAATAACATATAAAGGCAGACCTAATATAATTATGCCGACTTCTTAATGGAGACTCTAAAAATCAGAAGGGCCTGGACAGATGTGTTGCAAAATTTTAAGAGACCACAGATGCCAGCCCAGATATACCAATGGAAATTTTTAATCACTGTAGATGGAGAAAACAAGATATCCCATGATAAAGTCAAATTTAAATAATATCTATCCACAAATTCAGCCCCACAGAATGTACTAGAAGGAAAACTCCACCCGAAGGAGGTTTACCTACAGTCACAAAAATACAGGCAGTAATAAGTTCACACCAGTAAAACCCAAAGGAGTCTTTCTCTCTCTCTCTCTCTCTCTCTCTCTCTCTCTCTCTCTCTCTCTCTCTCTCTCTCCCTCTCTCTCTCTCACACACACACAAACACACACACACACACACACACACACACACACACACACACACACACTATCACCATCACCAACAAAATAACAAGAATTAACAATCATTGGTCACTCACAACTCTCAATATCAAAGGACTCAACTCCCCAGTAGAAAGACACAGACTAACAAAATGAATATGAGAACAGGATCCATCCTTCTGCTGCATGCAAGAAACTTACCTCAATATTAAAGACAGATATTACCTCAGAGTAAAAGGTTGGAAAAAGATTTTCCAAGCAAAAGGACCTAAAAAATAACCTGGTTTAACCATTGTAATACGTAATCTAATAGATTTCAAATGGAAGTTAATTAAAAGTTCCTAGGAAGGACACTTCATAATTATTTAAGGAAAGAAAAATCAAGCAAGATGATTTTTCAGTTCCTAGCATCTATGCCTGAAACACAAGGACACCCACACTTATAAAGGAAACACTACTAAAACTTAAATCACACATTGGCACTCACATATTGATGGTGGGATACTTCAATACTGCACTCTCATCAATGGAGAGGTCATGCAGACAAAAACTAAACAAGGAAATAGTGGAGCTAACAGGCTTCGTGAACCAAATGGTATCTAACAGATATCTACAGAACATTTCACCCAAACCTAAAAGCAGCTCAGGAACATTCTTCAAAATTGACCACATACTCGATTACAAAGCGAGTCTCAACAGATATAAGAAAAATGAAATAAGACATTGCATCCTATCAGAAAACCAGGAATTAAAGTGGGTTTTCAAAATGAGAAACAAAGCCTGCAAACTCTTAGAAACTGAACTACTGAATAATTACTGGGTCAAGGCAGAAATAAGAAATTAAAAACTTCCTAGAAATCAATGAAAATAAATGCACAACATACCCAATGTATGGGACACAATGAAAATGGTAATAAGAAAATTCATAGCATTAAGTGCCTACATAAAGAAATTAGCAACTTAACAGCACTGTTGTAGAATATGACTTTAAGGTGTATTTCTTTTGTTTATGATGCATTTGTTTAAATCTGTGAAGCTGTGTTACTGTGCCTATATAAAATACCTGATGGTCTAATAAAGAATTGAACACCCAATAGCAAGGCAGGAGAAAGGTTAGGCAGGGCTGGCAGGCAGAGAGAATATATAGGAGACATCTGGGAGGAGAGAAGAGGAAGTAGCCAGAGAAGGAGGAGGACTCCAGGGGCTAGCCACCCAGCTACACAATAAACCATGGAGTAAGAGTAAGATTTACAGAAGTAGGAGAATTGGAAAAGCCTGGAGGCAAAAGGTAGATGGGATAATTTATGTTAAGGAAAGCTGGTAATAAACAAGCCAAGCTAAGGCCCAGGCATTTATAAGTAAGAATAGGCCTCTGTGTGTGATTTTTGGGAGCTTAATGGTGGGTCCCCCCAAAGAGAAAAAAAACAATTAACAACACAACACACCTGAAAACTCTAGAACAAAAAGTAACAAACACACTCAAGAGGAGTAAAAGGCGGGAAATAAACTGAGGGCTGAATCAATTAAGTAAAAAGAAAAAAACATTACGTAGAACCAAAGAGGAGACTGCAACTGTTCCCTGAGGCAGAGCCTGTCAGCACCCAACTGGACTGAGGTGAGTCTTTATCCTCATACCCGAACATCCCAGCCCCTAGGCTTTGGGCCCAGGGGCACAACCCTGCGCCCCTACACCACCTCCCACTGCAGTTCCAGTTTCAGGCCAGTTGGCAGGCAGACCTCTTGCACACAGGTCAGACTACCCCCATCCCCCATCAGACCCTGTAACCCAAGCCACACCTCCCCCAAATCCCACCCACCCTCCAACACTGCAACTGTTCCCTGAGACAGAGCCTGCCAGCACCCAACTGGACTAAGAGGCCAGTTGGCAGGCAGACCTCCTGCAGACAGGTCAGATTACCACCATCTACCACACGCTAAGACTGCAGCTACTCCCTGAGACAGAGCCCACTAGTGCCAGTTGGACTAAGAGCTGCTCCCTAAGACAAAAAGTCCATCAGCATCTACTAGACCAAGAGCTCCCACTGGATCAAGAGAGGCTCCCTCAGACACAGACACCACTTGCACCAAGTGGAGAAAGAGATGGGTAGATGTCAGTGCAAAAATACTGTCAACAACATAAAAACCAATACGGCTCCATCAGAACCTACATCAGCAAGACCTGAACATCCTAGCACAGAAGAAACAGAAGATATCTACCAGAAAAACGACTTTAAGAAGATATTAGAGATCAGTAAGTTGTATGGACACATACACACATACATAAGTATATAACACGACAACTAAGAAGTCATGAATTTATAGGGAAGACATGAAAGGAGTGCTTTGGGGTATAATATAATTAATACCCTTGTATGAAGTTCTCAAAAGCATTTATAGATGTAATGTTCATTCTCAACAATGTTAATGGAAAATGGAAAATTATAAGCTACAGAAACAATATTTCTATATCATTTATGTTTATATAACTCTGTCACAGGTTCTGAGGCAATAAAATGTATATGATACAAGTAATAAAACAGACAATAAGAAATTATCTCTAAAAATATAGTAAAATAATCACTAAAGAAATGGAAATGTTTGACAATAAAACATTTTCCTAGTGCAATAAGAGCAACAAAGGAAGTATAGAACAAAACTTGAGACATACAAAAATGATTGAAAGTATTGACATCAGTAAGATTAAATGTGAACATGTCTTAATTCCAATCCAAAGACATAGTTCATTACAAAATTTCCACATCTGTTTGATAAATAAGAATCACATAATACTCCAAGTTAGGAAAAAATATCAGAGAAACCAAATATGCAAATATGTCACTACAGATAAAGAAACATAATTAGTATAGCAATAGAATAAATACACCAGGAAGAACAGCTATAGCCATCAATATTTCTGCCAACAAAGCCCCCAGATACATTAAAAACCACAGAATGAAGGGATTAAGTAGTTTCAAAATAGTAGTTAGAAACATCAATATATAACATTTAACAATGGAACGATGACTAGATTCAATGAATACATATGTGCCACTCAATCTAAAAAGAGAAAAATACAAATTGTTAGTAAATGCATACAAAACATTCTCTAGGAAAAAAAGTTGGTTACACAATGGAATAAAACGCAATAAAATTCAAAATATCAACATCATAGTAAGTAAATTCTCCAAAGTGGAAAGCAGAAATTAATATTATAAATTTGGAAAATTCAAACGTATGTAGATAGTAAATGTTAGGTCTCAAAGAAACCCAGGACAAATGGTTAATTGGGGTGTCTATTAACATACAATTTCACTCAGTACCTGTGGCTCCTCCCAGCACTTCGCATCTCACCCCAAACCCTAAAGCTCTCCCTCCCAGGGGTGGGGCTTCCACTTCCCTCCCCTCAGCCTGATCCCTATGTAACTCAGCCATTTTGTCTATGCTCCCACTTGGTCTCTAGGTTCCCAGGTACTCAATTTGCTCCCTCTCTCTTCTCTTCCTCTCTTGCTTTCCCACTACCCCCTTTCCTCTCATACCCGTGGATTCTTCCAGAACAGCTGGTTCTTCTAGCCCTCATGTCTACAATAAACTGCTTCCTGAACCCATACCTAGCAGCAGTCATGTCCTCATTTTTTTTCATTCAGTAAACACACTCCAAAATAACTAGGAAGTGAAACAATAAATCACAATGGTAATTAGAAAACACACCGAGATGAATGAAAATGAAGACATAGCGTAGAAAACATGACAAGATGGAACAAAGAGACCTTAGAGGGAAAATTACAATTAAAATTGTCTACACTGAAAAAGAGAAGATTTCAAAAGGTAATCTAACCTTAAGACTTCTATAGTGGAGAATGGCAGGACACATATGCTATTAGGGAGAATGGGAAAAATAGGAGGGAGGCTTTAACTACAGAAAGAGGTGGAGGGCAAAACAGAGAAAGGGGGAGGGAGGAGGAATAAACAATATTAAAGATGTTTGGAAAGAACATGGGGAATTATATTCTTTTGTGTTTACCTAAAATTACATATATTTTGTGCATTTGTGTGTGCATAGAAAGGGTTTAAATTAAGTTACTCCATGTGGGGTGATAATGCTCCCCCAAAAGCCATATATTCTCTCACAAAAATTCCAGGACTAACTAGGAGAAACAACCTTTTAAGTCGTTATTCAGGGGAGTCCAAGAAACCCTCTAAAACAATATTGACTATTGTTGTTGTTACCGGGTGTCTCCCGGAATTGAAAGTAAGGCCTTATTTTTGAAGAAAGCACATACTTCAGATACAGAACATGGAGAAATGGGGAAGTGGCCTGAAAGCATCCTCCCTCAGCAATTACTCACATTATTGGAACATAGCATTCCAGCTGTCAAGGGAGAAGAGCAATCAGTAGTCCTAATACTTAGTAACTGTCTTAGGATTTCTATTGCTGCAATGAAATGCCATGGCCATGGTACCAAGCATCAGCTTCTCTGCATGACCCCTTCATTGCTGGGTCTTCAATTGCCAATGAAGCTGCACCTTCACTAATGGCCTCTCCTGGACACTCAAAGTACCAAGTCTCAGCTGCTCTCTATGACCTCAGTATGCCTTCAAACCAGTACCACCTGGGTGACTTCTACACATTACCAAGGTGGCCATCTCCAGAACACAACTTCTCTGAACTCTCAGGAGATTTTACCTCAGTGATCTCAATCACCGCCAATTTCTTATCTCCAGCTAACCAGCATCAATTCTACCTGTAATGCAAAGTTTTCCCTTTGATGATGCTGGTCTCTTGTTAACCATGGCTGACTCTTTGGCCCCAGCTTACCAGAACAACAGAATCTCAATTCAAAATAGGAAAGAGCCCTGGTAGAGTTTAAATTTCCCTCTGAAATTTCACAAGCCAGGCCTCTGTCTTCTGCACTGCTCTCAACATCCTTATCTTTCAGGCTCCCCAAGAATTTCCCACTGAGTTCTCAAAACTCAGTGGCTTTTCTTGCCAAAGTTTCAAAGTCCTTCCATAATCCTCCCCAAAACACAGTCAGGTCTGTCACAGCAACATCCCAAAATTCTGGGACCAACTTTTGTCTTCGTTAGGGTTTCTATGCTCCAACAAAACACCATGAACAAAAATCAAATGGGGGGGTGCAGTATTTTGCTTATGCTTCCACAATTCTGTTCATCACTGAAGGAAGTCAGGACAGCTACTCAAACAGCACAGGATCTTGGAGGCAGGAGTTGATACAAAAGCCATAGAGAAGTTTTGCTTACTGGCTTTCTTCTCCTGTCTTGCTCAGCCTTCTTTCTTATAGAACACAGGATCACCAGCCTGGGGATGGCACCACCCACAATGGGCTGGGTCCTCCACCACACACAATGGGATGGGCCCTTCCCCATTGACCACTAATTGAGACCTAGATCTCATGGCGGCATTTCCTCAACTGAGGCTCCTTCCTCTCTGATGGCTCTAGCTTATTTCAAGTTGACACAAAACCAGCCAGTATAGCAATGATGCTTATGAACCTCAACAAAGACTGACCCATCAAATAACTCCATAGTGCATTGGCAACACTTTTATCTTGGGGGTAATCAACACTGCTCATAAAAGAAACTACTTTTTGCAAAAGTTGGAAACTACTACAGACATCCACAGCCAATCAATATATATAGAATAAGTGACTGTCTGGTGCCCAATCCCTGGTGATAGAATTTTAAGGCAACTTCTACACCTAAGGCTCAAGGGAAATCATAGAAGAGAAAGAAGCTTGTTAGTCAAAGGCCCAGGCTGTCTGCTGTTAGTTATGTAATGTCCCCTAGACAGGGCAGAGAAAATGCACCCATGAGCACTGAACCATATAGTTGCCTGAATAAGAACAGTTGGTCAAGTGAAGATGCACATGCTCCCATATCTTGATAAAGAGATACCTGTGCTCAATGGCTACTGACAGAAGGAGAATCAAGTTCCTCCAGGGATGAGCTCCCATGTATGTTGTCCAATCCCAAGTGGTTACCCTGAAAACATGTATATAAGATCAACACTAAATGGACTCAGTAGGTTATACATGTATATGTGTGAATACGGGAGATTACAAATTGTTGGGAGGAAACATGGGAGGAATTGGAGCAGTACAAGGAGAAGTCAGAATGACAGAGATACTTTGCTCATATACGAAGTTCTCAGAAAACAAAAAAAAAATAAAAATAATAATAATAGGTGTTGGGTTAATCTATTAGAGGAAAGCACACAAATTCATTGATTCTTTCATTCAGCCAAAATTAATGCATCACTGACTACATGGTATGGATGATATTAGGTCCTGGGAATTAAAATTAAAATGCTTCTGAAGTTTACCCATACAGAGTGTTGTTCCCCTAATTTGAATATCTGGAATATAGGTATCTAATTCTAATACTAAGTATATAGTAAGTGGATTATTGTTCTGAGAATAACAAGCAAATTACTGTAAAGAATAAGGAAAGCCAGGCAGTGGTGATGCACGCCTTTAATCCCAGCACTTGGGAGGCAGAGCCAGGCGGATCTCTGTGAGTTCAAGGTCAGCCTGGTCTACAGAGCGAGACCCAGGACAGGCACCAAAACTACACAGAGAAACCCTGTCTCAAAACAAACAAAACAAAACAAACAAACAAAAAACAAAAACAAGGAAAAAATGAAGAAGAAGAAGAGAAGGAGGAGGAGGATTTCTATAGCGCAACAAAGATAGGCTCCAGAAAGAAGAGATCAGCTACTTGAATGGCAGAGAGAAAAACAAGCAGCAGTGTCCTAAGGTGGGTGAGAACTAATGCTAAAGACAACTGCTTTGGGGCTTGACAGGGAGATAAGGAGCAAAGGTAGAAAAGAGGCTTACAATTAGGCTGTAGAGAGAGGGTCAGCCAGATTAAGGGGGCCTATTAAGTTATGAAAACCAGTTTAGATTCTATTATAAAGAAAACAACTAGATGATTATAAAAGAAGAAGGCATGAAGAGAAGATAGGGGTGTCTCTATTTAAATCCAAGGTCACAATCCAAAATAATGTTGTAAAATATTATTATTTTAACTAAGGAAAGATGTGTGACATTTGTTTATGCTACAGAATATTACGTTAACTATGTGAAAGTATGTTACATTTGTTCCTGCCGCCTTTGTTAATGATGTAAAGAAGTATTACATTTGTTTGTGTTACATGTGTTTAATTATGTAAAGATGTGTTGCTGTTTCACCTTGCCTGTCTAAGGCAGCTGATGGGTCTAATAAAAAGTTGATAGGGATAGGCAGGGTTAGTGGACAAAGAGAATAGGAGGAGAAATCTGGACTCCAGAAAGAGGTGAAGAGAATGAGGGAGAAAGAGAGAGATGTGCCCAGGGCCAGAAGGCAGGCAGCCGCCTGTCATCAGAGATAGAGACAGAAGGATAGTAAGATATAGAGAAAGGAAGAAAAGTTAAAATCCCTGAGGCAAAGCATAGATAAAGAGAAACAGGTTAAAATAAGAGTTAAGTTAAGGCGTAGCATTCATAACTAAGAAAGAGTCTCTGTGTCGTGATTTGGGAGCTGGTTGGTGGACTAAAAGAGAAAAAGCTAGCTACACAATATGGACTTTGTTATTTTGTTACCTTTTGGATGAAAAAATAAATAAATAAAAAGAGGAGGACATGACCACTCCTAACGTATGGAGAAAATTTTATTGTAGATATGAGATAAAGCAGGCAGAGGGAAGAATCTAGGCTAAACCAGACCATGAGAGGAGAGTAGGGGAGGGAGAGCAAGAGAGGTGACACCCACCAAGAGAGGTGACCCAGGCCAAGAGACCAAGAGAGCACTAGGCATGGCCAAAATGTCCAAGTTATATAAGGATCAGGCTCAGGGAAGGGCAGTGAAAGCCCAGCCTCTGGGAGGGAGAGGTTTAGGATAGGAGGCAAGGAGGAGCCACAGATCTTGAGTGGTGCTAGAAGAGCCAGGAAGAGGTAAGACTTGTCCTGGATTTGTGACCCAACACTTTTGCTGTTGGGTTTTCTTTGGATGGACACAGGATCAGTGTACTCATTCAGACGTGCTAAGAGTAAAGTTTTGGTTTGATACTTCATATGAATGATTTTTACCAGTGAAATTAAGTGTCTCTTTATAAATGTTTTCTTTTGCAGATGTTTTCTGTTTTTAAATACATGATCCCTATCATCCAAATAATCAGTTTGAGAGAGTTTTCAAGTTCTTTTGCCTTAGATATCTTAATTAGATACTGTTGTAATTTATGTTATATTATAATCTTGATTCTGCTGCTTTGATGATGTCTTTCATTTATTTAAATGTAAATGTGCTTAGCAGATGGGTAATTATATTTGTCAAGCCCTGCTCCTATATTCCTAAAAATAAATAATTAAATAGCTTATCCAAAAGAAATGATCTAAGAGTAATAGCCCAACCTTATGACACTAGCCAAATAAATAACTCCAAAGGATTGGAAGAAAATAACTGTGATTAAAATATAAATTAACAAACTACAGAATATAAGAACAGAATGCCAAAGCAAATAACAGTTGGTCCTTTGAAATCAAGGGTGAAATTGATAAAGAAAGGGCCTTTTTAGACTCTCTCATAAGATGTGGTTACCTGCACAAGTTTGGACACATCAGTATTCTACTATGGAAAAGAGAGGGCCACATAACTACCCACTCTTTGCTAAGAACTCATAAACAGTTGACATTTGCTATGGGAAGGGGATCATGAGCCCCAAATAAGTTCCTAAGGGGAAGGACTCATAAAGCCTACCCCTCCCTAAGGAATTAGAACCAGTTGGCAGTTGCTAGAGAAAAAGAGTTGCTAGGGTCTCCTTCCCTTAGTACTTACTGTTGGTTAACAACTGGTAAGGGTAGAGAATTCAGAGCACCTACTTTTTGAAGACTTAGTGGCAATTAACAGTTGCTAGAGGGCAGGACTCATGAGGCCCCACCATCCCCTGAAAGCTATTAAGCAGTTGCTAAGCAGGATAGGCTCACAAAGGCCCCGCCCTTCCTGGAAGACTTAAAGACAGTTAACAGTTACTAGGGAGGAGAAGCATTTAAGTCCCAACACCCAACGGAGGCTCTTAAGAGTGGCCTCTATTTTGAAAGTCGAGAGACATTTTCTTTAGGAATGTAGCCACTAATACATTTTCCACGGTCCTGCAAATAATCCCTCACCCACGTTCTTGTAATCAACTCTAATTGAACTCATTGTGTCACCAAAAAATAATTGACTAATGGCATTAAAGGAATCAAATGTAAGGAGAATACTATGAATAAGCAGACAAATTAGATAAATTAAGTGTAGAAATTTCAGTGAAGACACAAACTACCCAAACTGAATCAGAATGAAATATAAATATACCTATAACAAATAAAATAAATATGTTAGCAATCTGAAAATACTTTTTAAAAAGAAAATATAAGGTTATGTGGCTTAACTGGTGAACATTTGCACATATTAATGAAGAAACAGTGGTAGTTTCACAAGTACCTAAATAAAAGGAATAGAATTGAACATCCAGAAATGAAACCTTATACTCATAATTGAAATTGAAAATTGGGAGCCAAGAGAATTCAATAGAAAAAATATTATTTTCAACAAAATTGCTAGGTCAATTGAACATCTACATGCAAAACTAAAATCAGTCTCCTATGTTACATTATGCACAGATGACAAGGATTATGTTTTTTCTGTCTTATTCATGCAAACGTATCATAGCAAACAACGATGGCAAAAATGCAATGCCTTGCAAAACAGTACTGAGGGAATAAACGGGGAATACGGCTTCTTCTTTTTATGAGAAACTGCCTCAAAGCTACTGGTTAATAAGGCTAAGTACCCTGTGTCTAAAAAAGGAAACAAACTAGTACTTTGGGACTACGTTTCACAATACTGTGTTAGCTGAATAAGAGAAAGAGTGACAGCAAGAAAAAGATATTGACATGAGTTAACTAAACAGTTCACGTTTTAAAGATACTGACCAATGGTCAGCTGACATAGGTGACTGATTTACCTAAGGAACATGCATTCCAAGTTCACTGAAACTAGAGAACAAGAATAAAGTGTGTATTTCTTTAAAAACAAAACATGAAACTTGGATTGGAATGTTTATAGTCTTATTCTTAATAACTAATTTAGAAAATAAATCCAATGTCTACCAACATATTAATTGTTAAACAGATTGGGGCATGTCCATACGAATAACCAGGTATTTGGTAATTAAAGTATAGTGAAGTGTTTGAGGAGAGATATATCAAACCTGATTTAAACTTTATAAGGTATACATGCACTAAAACATCACATTATTCTATTGCTATGTATAAATTCTATATTTTGTATATCAATTAAATATTAAGAAAAATAAATAAAATAAGGGTGGGAGAGATAGTTCAGCAGTTAAGAGCATTTCCTGATCCTCTACATGGCCATGATTTGGTTCCTAGCACCCATATAGTGGCTCACAAGCATCTGTAAGTTCAGTTCCAGAGGACCTGATGCCCCCTTTGGATCTCCTTGGCACTGCATGACAAACATATAGGCAAAACACCCAAACACGTAAGAGGTTTAAAATCAAGAAAAAATTTGATAACTTTCAAAATGGTATATCATTTCATATCATCTTCCATAGTGCAAAACAGAACGTTAATATGCTGTGAAGCCTTTGGCAGATAATTCCTCTCAGCAGACAAGCTTCTTTTCTTTGCAAAGTCCTCAGTATTTTATTTTTTTACACTTCCATGTTTTCATAAACAAATCAAGTATTATTTTTGCAGCATTCTGTTTCTTTTTTATTTCTTTGTCTAACACATTATTTGTCCTGAAGAATCGGTCATTTATGAATAATATTGTCCCAAATTTTAATAAGATCCTAGAATCTACAGGAGCCATACAAAAGTCCTATAAATTGGAACTATAAAATGTTACACTGTGCTTCACTGTTTTCAATCAAAATCTTATAGACAACACACATTTTACAATGTTACTTTCAGGTACATCTTTGAAGCAAATCAAAACAATAATTGCACCGTTAGTCTGAAATTTGTGGGATACTCACTGGAGGTAGAGTCATGTTACCCTAGTGAATTTTAACCTAGAGTCACCACGGAAGAGTTTGAAGAATTGCCTCAATCAGATTGGCCTATAGTCATATCTGTGACAGATCTGATTTTTGATTGGTGTGGGAGAGTTCAGACCATTTGTCACAAGTATCATTTACCTAGACCTGAGATTTATAAGAAGACTAGCTGAGCATGAGCCATTGAACAAGGCAGCTAGTAGCATTCCCCCATGGTTGAAGCTTCAGTTACTGCTTGAGTTTCTGCCCTGACTTCCCTTAATCATGGAATGTGTGCTGAAATGTAAACCAAACAAATCCTTTCTTCCTCTAAGTTGCTTTTGTGCCTTGTGTTTATCATCTCAACAGAAAAGCAAACTAGAACACATATTTAATACTGTTTTTCAGCAAAAATAACAATAAAAGCATAAATGTTTTTAAAACTAGCACTTAAAATAACATATATAGTTAATTATGACAAATATTCTCTTAAACTATATGCTAATTTTTACAGTAAAATCCTGACAGAATAGTAGTGAAAAGTACCCTGATTGTTTTATATTTATACTGAATTCATCTAAGTTTCTGAATTACTGTGGGACAATTATGTCATATGAAAAGGTCTTATTAATAAGGAAATAGCCAAATAGCAGCTTCTCCACACATCAACCCTTGCATGTATGCATTTGTATCATTAAGAAGACAGTATACTTAATAAATGAGAACTTTCTTACTCAATAGCAAAAAATAAACAAAGAAAAGAATAACCTGATTAAAAAGTCAGATGGCCTGGAGATGTAACTTAGTAGTGCAGGCTTGCTCAAGATTCTGGGTCCCTTCCAAGTACTGGAAAAAATAATAAGACAAAAAATTTTGATTATATATTTCTGCAAACTTATACAAGTGCCATTCAGGCACTTGAAAAGGTTCTCACAATTACCAAGACCATAAATATATAAAAAAATAGAAGTGGAGCTCTGTTCAATGAAGGAGGAGGAGGTCAAAAAGGACAGGAGAGTGGGACACAAGGGAGTGCAATGAGAGGAAAGCCAAATAATGTGTCTTCTTATGTGTGGATTCAGGCTTCATTCTGACTGGGCTCTATGAACTTAAGTTACTTGTAATTTAAAGAGAATACAGTAATCTTTTGGATGAAGAAATTTCAAGACAGAATAATATTTGGGCTTGGGCAGAAAAGATAGTAGTAACTGCTAAAGAGATCAACAATATTACTGAAAAGAAACCTCCTGCAATGCACTAGGAAAATGAGAAAAGGGGTAAGGCAAAAATCTCAGCCATCAAAGACTCCAACAATAAGTGAATGGCTACCCTTGAAAACAGAATGGAGATTTAATTCTTGTGTGTACACTATGACCAGGCCTATAATTTTATAATAGGCATAATGCAAATTACCAATAATCTTATAACACTAAGGTTATAAATATAACAAAATCACTATAACATCAAAAACATACCATAGCACTATATAACAATAGCATGCTAACTCTAATAATGATACTATAACATTATACTTATATTTTTTTACTATTACAATACAACACTAAAACTATAAAATTAATAACTACAATAATAGCAGTACACTACACGTCTGCTTTCAATTATAGCACCAGGGCCACCATGCTAGCACTTTGACCATAACACTTTAACTATAATTCTAACACTGTAAATATAATTATAGTACTGAAATTATGATGAGAGCTGTAGAACTATAATACTAAAGTCTAACATTTTTACTCTAACCATAACTCTAGAAATACAAATAAGGCTTTATAAATATAGTACTACATTACTATTCATGTCAAAATAAAATAACTATAAATTTTATGATGTCACTAAAATTGTAGCTGAAAATAATTTTCTTACTAAAAATAAAGCCTTAACAGGATTGTGATAAGTATAGCACTAACATGATAATGACATTGTTAACTATAGTATAACCAGTCCATTAGCACTATCAATATACTGCACTAAAAATATAACCCAATATAACTATAGCACTATACTACAGCTATAGCGTCATATAATACTAATTTTCACTCTACAATAACTAATTTCTGATAACTGATGTTAAGAAATTATGACTGTTTTCATTACTGTTCTATTGCTATGAAGAGATACCATGACCAAGACAGCCTTTTTAAAGGAAAACATTTACTTGGGGGCAGCTTACAGTTTCAGAAGTTTAGTCTATTTTCATATAGCAGGGAGCATGGCGGGAGCATAGAAATACTCATGGCACAGGAGCAGTAGCTGAGAGCTACAACCTCATATACAGACCAAGAAAAAGAGACGGGGCTTGGCATGAGCTTTTGAAACCTTTCAGCCCATTACCCAGTGATACACTTCAACAAGCCACAAAGTCTAATCCTAATCCTCAAATAGTGACACTCTCTGATGACTAAGGATTCAAATATATGTGTCTGTGGGGGCTGTTCTTATTCAAACCACAATGTCCTATAATTGAAAATATGACATTATAACTATATGTTTTGCCCTGTGAAAAATATAACTAAAACTTATCTATATCTGTACCTCAATCACTAAAACATGGTTACTAATATACTAATATGATCACTTAAGATCAAAACATGATTTTATCAATATAATGCTAGTTTTACTTCTTCATTACAGAGTACTATTATATAATGCAAATGACTACAAGTATAACATTATTATAATATTAAATGGTTTGAAAACTACCAATGTGAATTCATTGCTAATATCAAGGCCACAATTTTATATCAGTATAGCTATTATCACTATATTACTACAGAAATATCATTACCAATACAAAATATACATAATTCTTCCTGTATGTACTTGTGATTGTATATAACTCCATGCTTTTTAGGATACCGTTTTCAATATAACACCACCATCGTGACAATAACCTGTAACTATAACATTAATATTCTTAATGGAGAGTTATAATTACAGATCAATACTTAGAGTCATAAAGTTACAGTGTGGTAATATAAGTTAAAACTATCACTATATATATAATTATAACAGCAGTGCTATACCTATAACCAGTAATAGCCTTATAACTCTAACATTAATATGATAACCATATGTCTAAAACTTCAAACATTAGTATGGAAATGATATACTATCATTACAAAAGCTCTGTAACTAATTAATAAAAACATATTTATAACTATAACATGTAAACCAACTGGCATTAGTGGAACTATGATTTAATGCTCTAACTATAATGATATTACTGTAAGTCTTTAGTTATAACACTATAACTATCACAATAATTTTGCAATTATGTCTAAAATTTGATGACACTATGACCTTATAGTTTAATGCTAAGGCATAGCACTGGCAGTATAACTTATACTTTAATATAACTATGACTATAACAAAATCACTACAATCCACAATTCAGAATGCCTCTAATGATATAACCACAACATAAAATATAAAAAACACTGTACCATTAAATCCAAACCGATTTACCATTATAAATAAAACACTGTAACTAAAACAGGTGTATAAATGTGGGGCTCCACAGAGACCCCAGCTTATGACTTGTTTCCATCTTGACTCAAGGTCAGAGAGTCTGAGCTTGTTTTCCCCTGCAAGGCTGCATAATAGGATGTTTTGGGCAAAGGCATGGTTACCAGGTGTCTTATACTTGAAGGCTTAATTAGAGGATGTTTCGCTTTAAGGCTTAGTTACCAGATTTCTTGAGTACTAAGGAGGTGTTTACACTTGACTGTACTTTGTACCTTGAACTGTGATGTCCTTGAAAGGGGGAGGTCTTTTTGCCCGCCTTGCTTTGGGCATATAAAGGCTGTGAGTAATAAACTTAGGTGTCTGTGGTATTGACCCAGAGCCCACCTGAAGCTATCCTGTGTCTCTGTCTTTTTCTTCATCTATATCTATATTTCATAGCTATTATCTCTAAATTCCACACTCCCCCCTTCAGAACTGTTTGACAGATCAAACAGGACTCAACATATAGATATAATCAAGCTTTTTATTTTCCAAGTATAATCTTACATCTACATTCAAATATATAAAAATAATAATATAATTATTAATATAGGATAATGAACAGCATTGTTACTATAACTCCAAAATTGTTGCTTTAACCAAAAGATAATATATATTAACATAGAAATATAATTATACCTGTAACAAGAGAGTTATGCCATTATATGACAATTATAATATTATTGCTATAATATCATCAGTGTAAAACTAATACCATTACTAAATTAATAATATATTACTATAGCCTTACCATGGCTATAACTTTACCACTATGCTTAAATGTACACTATGATAACTTTGTCAATATAGACTTGTAACTATAACAGTAGAATTATGACTCTGTAGATATAACTAAAATCTTTAACAATAGTTATTATTCCTTAACTAAAACAATCAAATTTTAACAATAGCCATGACTCTATTATGGTAACAGTTACTTTGTAACTAAAATTCTATAACCATATTACAAAATTATATGCATAACACTAAAACAACTTAACTCTTACCATAACACTATAACTGTAGCAGTGTAACAATAATGCTACAATTATAACTGCAATATTCCTTCTATACAAAACCCAATATTTCTATAATATCAGCACTAGACTGCTACCACTATACTCATAACCTTAACACAACTGCAACAACACCACCATAACGGCAATTACAACTCTATAGGTATAATAGAATCACTATAGCACTATAGTCAAACTATACTAATAGTATTAAAACTATAATCTAACATTTTAAATGTTACTATAAAACTAT
Source organism: Peromyscus eremicus (assembly GCF_949786415.1). Classification (NCBI taxonomy): domain Eukaryota; kingdom Metazoa; phylum Chordata; class Mammalia; order Rodentia; family Cricetidae; genus Peromyscus; species Peromyscus eremicus. The sequence continues at coordinate 107,554,108 of NC_081439.1, forward strand.
AAATATAACTGACACTATACTGTAACTTTTATGCTATAATAAAGCTATAAAAATATGAAATAAATTTGAATCCAATAACTTATCAGTGGTACAATCAAAATCCTAATTATCATTATAATTAAAATAAAGCTATTGCAAATTGATTAATAAATGTATAATTATGATATGACTATAACTACAACACTCTGATTAAACTATAGCAGTATAAGTAAAATACTACAATGGCATAGTTACTATTTTTACTGTTATTTTAACAATATTACTATATACTGTAAAGATAACCGTGAAGCTTCACGTCTAACAAGTAAAATTCAGTAGCTGTAGGCATGTAACCATAACATTTAACTCTAGTATTAGATTACATTTACAAATATTGATACATTTTTCTACTACCATATCTTGGTATTCTTTAATAATTATAACAATACAATTAAGTACATTTAACAATCATTTTATTACTAAGTATGTGTCTGTAAGTAGAAATATGTATCTATAACCCTATTTTTATTGTTCAAATCTACAATTGATTCCCAAAATATAACTGTGGCTCTATAACTCTAGCCCTGTAATTCTAACACTCTTATTAGTGTTACTCTAAGTTCTTTCTGTAGTGATACATCACTTACTCTGTAATTTGCTCTATAATTTAATATCTAATTATAATTTTATGTAACACTATGCACTATAAGTATGTATACATACAAACACATAGATTTGTACATAGCTGTAATTGCAATCTTAAAATTAATTGAAACAATGATTGATGTCCATTAGACAAACGACTATCAAATTTTGGAACAAATAGTATTTAAGATAAACGTGTAAGGTGTCACCATGTCAAACAGAATCATGAGAACTATTACTCAAATTTATTATAGCATATATAGAAATTATGAAAATAAAAAGTATGTTCAGCAACATGATAGAGAAATAAAACAAATTAATCAGATGTGGTGGAGTAGACCTTTAATACCAGCATTTGGGAAGTTGAAGCAGGAGGATCTTGAGTTTGAAGTGTGTGTGTGTGTGTGTGTGTGTGTGTGTGTGTGTGTGTGAATGCATTTCCAAATTTTGGAACTACTTATCAAAATATATATGGGAAAAGTGGTGTGAATTATTTCCCTTAAATTTCAGAAAAGAGAAATGAACAAACAAAAAAATACCAAGAGAGATGACCTGATAGGTAAAATGTTTACTATGCAAACTTAAGAACCAGAGGTTAGATCCCTAGCACCCACAGAAAAGCAGCACACACGTACTACATGGCTGAAACTCAAAAGATGGGAACGGGCCATTGGATTCCTGGGGCTCACTGGTTAGCTGATTTACCTGCAATAGCCAGCTGAAGCTCTAACGTCAGTGAGAAACATTGTCTTCAAAATTACTATAGAGAGCAATAGAGAACGATACATGAATTAGCCCTCTGGCTGCCACTTATGCACTGCAAGGGACTGTACCTGCACACAGATCTACATACCCACACCTATTCATGTAACACACACACACAAACTTTTCTGTTATTTTTTTAAGTTTATAGAATGTTAAAAATCTTTATAATCTCACAATATGATTAATAACCACATCATACATTGGTGTTTCTATTACTGTTGTTCTGCTAAATGTTCTTGCCATCAAGCAGCCTTGTAAATATCAATGTTTGGGACTAGAGAGATAGATCATTAGATAAAAGCACATACTTCTCTGGCAGAATGCCTAAGTTTGGTTCTCAGCATCCATATTTAGTAGCTCACAACTGCCTGTAACTCCAGCTCCAGGGAATTTGATGCCCTCCAAGGTCACTACCCTCTCATGAACACACTGACATATAAACGTAATTAAAAATAATAAAAATAAAACTTTAAACACTCATGTTCACCATCCATAGGTTAGTATGAAACATTTCATCAGAAATGCTTCTTACATTGCAGGCACCGTTTAATATAGAAACTCAAAACTGGCGAAAGTGCCAAAAATAGACAATAGTAATAGCTATATCATTCTCCCAAGTCTCGGGGTGCAGAAAGAATGTAAGAGGCAGAGGAAGGAGAGGTGTGAAGTAACAAAGATATCTTCCAAACATGCCAGTGTCGTCGTACTAATGAACTAACTATGTAATTATATGCACAAGACCTATACAAGATTGGGCCATCAACATTTCATCATGGGTGGGAGAGGGGTCTGTGATGCCCTGTACCTCCAGGAGAGACTGTTGGCAGTTAATGGCTGTTGGGGGAGGAGTGCCCTTTTCTTCACTGATAAAGTACACTTTCTGCAGTAAATAATCTCCTACCTAAAACCAGGCAAGAAGCTTACTAAACTCAGTGAGCCACACACAGAGAGCAGCAGCGGAATGGCTGGGGTACTTGTTGGGAAGAAAGGTTTCACTGAGAGAGGGAGGGGGATGAACAAGGGGAATGAGAGGAGAAAATAATCAACTTTCATTATACAGATAGATAAAACTGTCAAAGAATTAAAAAAAATAAAAATTGGAAGACAGCATATGAGGATGAGTCTCATGAATATGTATTTGAATTTTATTATTAACAGCAACATCCACAAAAATAATTAATGATCAGAAATGAATTGCCCCAAGATTACTTTTCCTTATCTAACTTCTGAGTACTTGCATTCCAGATCTGTGCCATGATACTAGACTCTTCTGTATAATTTTGTTATAATTATAAAGGGGTACTAAGTAAAGGTTATAAATTGAAATCTACATTAAAAACTTATAAGAGAAGGAAGGAAGGAATTATTTACAAACTTTATATGACCACAAACTCAACCAAGATCAAGTAATGATATTAAGTTTACTGTAATCAAATGGACAATATAGATTTTAATTTAGAAGTTTCTGACACATCCCAACAATGCTACTCTTGTTTGTTTGTTTGTTTGTTTGTTTGGTTGGTTGGTTTTGTTGTTTTCTTGAGACAGGGTTTCTCTCTGTAGCAGTTACTTTGTAGACCAGGCTGGCCTTGAACTCACAGAGACCTGTCTGCCTCTGCCTCTGCCTCCTGAGTGCTGAGATTAAAGGTGTGCGCCACCACTGACTGGCCAAATAATGGTATAAATTGAACACAGAATGTTACCAAAATTAATAATTAACAGCAAATCTGTACTTTTTTTGGAAAATGGAAGAGTAATGAATGTTTCTTCACTCATTTTATAAAGCTGGTATCATTCTAATAGTGGCCAAATGAAAATGACTATCCAGGAAATCTCTCATGAACTCAGATGCAAACTTCAACAAAACTTTAATGTACTGATTCAACACTTTTTAAAAGTACAAATCATTATCAGACAGATCTTTTTGCAGAACACCCCAGGCTCTTAGTGAAGTCTGTGTTAGTGCTGGAGAAATGAAGTCCCTGGTTTCTTGCCTGCTCTCTGTGAGAAGCCACTGGGCTGTAAGAGTCTGTTCACAGTTCTTTGTCACATGTTCCTCCTTAAACTCTCTTACAACTTGGCTGCTCACTTTCATCAAATTCTTCAACAGAAAATATTTCTCAGGATTAAGCACTAGTTTTGTGCTAGGACCATTCTCCTTATTCTATATTCCTGAACTGCAGTTGATTCCTACCCTTGTGAAGTTTATTTGAGTACTTATTTGTGTCTTTGAATTCTTTCAGCTGAACATGTTTATAACTGTTCTGTTGTTCTTGGTCCCGTATTTGTCTAAGTTGTTCTGATTAGAGAATATTATGATGGGATTGGTGATTACTATCTTTCTGTTCAAATATTTGGACAAGTTACCTTGACTGAACAAACTCTTAAAGCTCCCTAAAAAAAGACATACAATTTATGTGATCACACATATGTTAAATAAATGATGTTTATAGACGAAACAGTTCTAACAAAAACAAAAACACTTCTAAGAATGCATGGTGTGGTGATATATTGTGTACTCTAATAAACTTGCCTGAGGATCAGAGGACAGAAACAGCCACTAAATCAGACAGTGGTGGCACACACCTTTAATCCCAGTACTGGGAAGCACACACACTTTTAATCCCAGGAAGTGATGTCTGGGCAGAGAGAGGTATAGAAGGCTTGAGGAAACAGGAACTCACTCTCTTTAGGCTGAGGATTTTGTAGAGGTAAGAACTAGTGGCTGGCTGTTCTGCTTTGCTGATCTTTCAGCTTTCACCCTGATATCTGGCTCTGAGTTTTATTAGAAGACTAAGGCATGGTATCATTAGAAAAATTTAATAAACATTTAAGGCAGAAATGGCACAATTTCCATATCAACTCTTCCAGAAAATTGAAAAGGAGGACGACTTTCTACTTCCTTCTGTAAGACCAGCATTATTCCAATGGTAAAATAGAATAATTAAAATTAAAAACTACAAATGACATATCTCATGAATACAGAGACAAAACTCCCCCAAAGAACTTGAGGATATCTAACCTGAAAGTACAAAAATAAGAGTAAAATTCATATTAGGAAACCGAGACTGATTGAACAGTTGAAAATAAAAGCTCAGCAACTGAAGGTGGTAGCCACCAAACCTAATGACCTAAGTTGGATCACGTGGATTCACATGGTGGAAAGAGAGAATTAGTTCCCACAAGTTGTCCTCTGATTTTCATATATGTGCCATGGCATGTGCATACTGCTACACATAAACAGATACACACACAAATAAATAAATAGATGTAATAAAAATAAATGAATGTAGTTTACTATAAAATGAGAGTTATGATCATATTAGGCAATACGGAAAATTATTTAGTAAAAATTAAGATATTTTATAATGGAAACAAAAACATCTCTCAAAGAAACATGAATAAATGATTGAAATAGAGATGATGCTGACCTAAGTAATTATAAACTAAGTGAAGTTTATAAGGGGAAAGACAAAAGAACACGTATCTGAACACTATACTCTAATCAGTATTTCATATTAACAGTTCTAAAATCACTATCCATATATACTAGAAGTACATAAATTGAAGGACAGAGTTTTTTCAATAGTATGAGAAATTAAAACTAAACAATGGTAGAATGCTCAAATAAACCAAGTTAAACAGGATAAAATCAGATATCATATAAACTCATATTAACTATATAAGTATATAGTTTTATATGTATACATATATACATGTGCATATTCATATATATCTGTGGATGTGTTTGTACATTTTATTATACATTAATTTCTCTTCTGCTTCTGACAACTGAAAAGGATGTAGAGCAATGATACCTCAAGTATTTGAAACATATTATATACTAGCTCTCCTTTTAACTCATAGTTACAGTATCTTTCATCAGGCATTAAGTTGTCTGGTTAATATCTATAACTAGTTTTGTGAGATATCCCAATTCACTGAGAAAAAACTTAGTATAAAGATATGAGAATGCTGTTTTTTTTTTTCTATGAAGTATAACCAACTGATTGAAGTTCAATTTCTTGTTAGAAATTGCTCTGAGGGTTCCCCCCTGAAATATCCACAGGATCTAAAGTAGTTCAGCAAGGCAAATATTTTACTTCTGTGGGAGGGTATGTTGACATGCAGAGAAGTACACCCAGAAGGATCCCAGAGGTGCTTTTATTCCTAATGCAAAAGGGTCCTCTGCCTCGCTCTTTGTGGTCAGACCTTGGCCTCAGCATTCTTACACAACTGGCTAGTTTAAAGTGACAAAGGTGATGAGCAGGAAGAGATTTTCACCACTTGGTACAGTCTTGAGCATATATTTTGATTTCCGAAAGTTTTCTAACTTTAGTACTTCTCATCACATCTTCCTCCCAACTTCATATATGCTTTTAAAAGACATTTAGTTATGTATTACTATTTTTTAATAAACTGAGTCCAGTTAGTGCTATTAGGGTGTATATGTGTATGCTGGTCATCCACTGGGGCATGGGGAAATCTACTTGTGGCCACATTCCTAAGGTAAACTGATTTCCTTCCCAAGAGCCATCAACTGCCAGTAGCTCCTCAGCTATAGGTTGAGCATTAGATGCCCTTGCTCCTTTCTTGTTATAATTTTAACTATCTCAAACTTCTAGATTGCTTTGTTTGTAGGTAATCACGGTTTCTGTGAGTTCCTGTGTACAACAGCCATGTCATATCCAGACAGAAACATTTCTGTGGTGATATTTTTTTTTGTGCTGAAATGTGATATTTTATTTGTATGTTAATAAATAAAGTTTGCCTGGTCATAGCCATAAAGAGAAGTCAGGTGGTGGGACCACACACCCTTAATTTGATCACATGTCAGGCAGAGTCTTTGTGTGTTCAAGGACACAGCCAAGTGTGGTGACACATGACTTTAATCCCAGTACCAACCATAGAGACCTGGAAGTCTGTATAGACAGGCAGTGATGAGGAAGTGAGGTGGCTGGGTTAAGAGCCAATGAGAAGGCAGAACAGCAAGGCAATAAAGGCACAGGTTAGACAGGAAAAGGTTCTCTTAGGAAGCTACAGCAACGTGGTAAGCTAAGGTTAGTTGGCGGCTATTGCTCTGATCTCTATAGCTTGCATCCCTGTATTTAGCTCTGTGTTTCTTATTTAATAAGACTGTTTAGAAATTCATCTACACATTACAAAGCACTTCCCCCAATCCTATGACTTTTACATTCATTGTGTCCCTTTTTCTGAGATGTTCCCTGAGTTTGGTGGGGGTAACATAGATATACCATCTGCAGTTGAACACTCACACTCACTTGTTCTTAGCACATGAGATGGTATGAGTCATTGCATTAACCACTACTCTCTACAATGGAAAGCTTTTCTGTCCATGCTTGGGAACAACACAAATCTATACATATAAACATAAATATTTAGAAGGCAGTTTGACAGTGCTACCTTTTATAAAAAAAAAAATAAAAAGCCAACAGACTCTTCTCTATGGTCTATGACTCCTTTAGCTCTAGTTTTAACCATATTTTCAATACCAGGCCTGAATTCCCTCCTGTAGATCACGCCTCAAATCCAATCAACAGAGCATTTAGTTACCCCTATAAGCAGACTTACCACTATTGTACCAGTTGGCATATCATGCCTCACAGGCCAGTATTGAAGTACATAGGCAACAGCACTGGATAAGACCATTGATGTCTTAACTTGTCTTCCTATTCACTGTCACCCTCTAACTCCGTCAAGATAATGATAATACTCAAAAGAGCTAATCTTACCTAATGTGTGATCCCTAACTCAGAGAGAGTAAAACGTTGATTTTTTTCCCCCGTGAATTTTAAAATACTTTACTTTGTCACATTTTTACATATGACTGATTGCCATACCATCTCTCTAATGATACCTAGTCTCTTTCTTTTGTTCTTTCTTTTTCTTCATTTATGCATTAATTATTCTATTCATTTTTATGCTGACAGCTGGACTCAGGGCATCCCACACATAAAGCAAGCATTCCATTAATAAACTACATGCCAGTCCTTCCTTTATGATAACAGTGTATGGTTAATCAAACATAGAGGCAATAATATGGAAGTTAAAATATAGAGCTTCATTTTTTTAATTCTTCTACTTCCTAAGCAATTTTTTTCTCACTTTACGTCTGGGAGGAGAAAAAATAAGCTTACATTCTTTTTTAGATATTATGAATTATTTTGCCTTGGCAAGTAGTATTTTATAGATTTTTGTCAAGGAAGGGAGGAGAGACCAGATGGCAAACTGGAATCAAACAAAATATTTTTCTATGAATTTAAGCACTGTTTCAGCAATGTAGCACTTACATAGGGTCTTGCTAGAAGGCAAATGCATAAATAAGAAGACAACTTCAGAGTTTGGAGAGGTGAGACTGCAGCAAATGGAACACAACAAACTAATTTCAGAAATGGTACTTTTAAAATATTTCTTTTAGTGTTCAAGATATCTTAGAGACTCCTCACATTTAGTAGATAGCCTCTTCACTCAAAAGATGGTATCTTTTGTTGTACAGAATCTTTTTAGTTTTACAGTCTGTCAATTGTTGTTCTCAATTCCTGTGCTGATCAGAAAGTCTTTCCCTGTACCTATAGGGTGAAGAATATTCCCTACTTTCTCTTTTATCAAATTCAGGTGAGAGTGGGTAACAAGAGTCACCCACAATTACTGTGTTGAGTTGATGCTAATCTGGTGTTTTATATTACTAGTATGTCACTTATGAAGTTGTGTGTGTATAAGTTTATAATTTTCATTTTTTGTAGGATTTTTCTTTAATGAGTATAAGGTGACTTTGGTCTTCTAATTAGTTTTGGTTTGAAGTCTATCTTGCAAATATTAAAACAGATGTGCCTCTTGTTTCTTGGTTCCATGCTGTGGATATAGCTCTGAATGCTGTGAATGTGTTGCTCTGATTGCTTAATAAATAAAATGCTGATTTGCCAGTAACTAGACAGGAAGTATAGGTGGGACAAGCAGAGAAGGGAATGCTTGGAAGAGGAAGGCTGAGTCAGGAGTCGCCAGCCAGATACAGAGGAAGCAAGATGTAAAAGTACTGGTAAGCCACAAGCCACATGGCAACTTATAGATTAATAGAAATGGCTTAATTTAAAATATGAGAACTAGATATCAAGAAGCCTGCCATGGCCATACAGTTTATAAGTAATATAAGTCTCTGTATGTTTATTTGGGTCTGAATGGCTGTGGGCCCGAGCGGGACTGGAGAAAACTCCAGCTACAGTTCTATTTGTTTTGAATACTTTTTACCATAAGGTGATATCAATCATTGTGAGTGATTAGTTATTTTGAGACAAGATCTTACTATGTAGCCCAGACTGGCTGGCTTGAAATTTGAAGAAATCTACCTGCCTGTACCTCTCATGTACTAGGATTTAAAATATGATTCACCAAACCCAGCCTAGTCTGTATCTTTTCATTGTGGAATTTGGTACATTAATATTGAGAGTTATTATTGAAATGTGTTAATTTTTCTCATTTTGTTGATTTTATGGTCTTTTCTTAGACCTCTTTTGACAGTTGCTTATTTATCCCCTATGACCATTTATGTCTATTATCCTTCTCAAACTGAGTTTTTATCTCAATAGCTTCTGTAGATATTAGTGGTCATAAATTACACTAAGCTTTTGTTTTAATCATGGAAAATTTTATATCTCCTTCAATTTTAATGGATAGTTTTTTTGAATACGGTGGCCTGGGGTGACAGTTGTAGCCTTTCAGACTTTGGAATGTATCTTTTCATACTCTTCTTGCTTTAAAATTTTCTCGTGAATAATCACAATAATCAGATGATATTCTAGTGGGCTTGCCTTGGACATTTCTATCTTGCAGCTTTAAATACACATTCTCGTGTGTGTGTGTGTGTGTGTGTGTGTGTGTGTGTGTGTGTGTGTTTTCTATATTCTGTTCATTGAAAAAGCTTTTTCATACAATACATTCCGGTTACAATTATCCCTCCCCTAACTACTCTTTATTCCTCCATACCTCTCTCCCATCTGTATTCACACCCTTTCTGTCTCTCATTAGAAAATCAACAGACATGTAAAGAAAAGATAATATTGGAATAAGGTAGGAAACAAACAGAAGTAAAATAACTAAGGAAAAGACACAAAAAGCACATATAGATGCAGAGACACACACATTCACACATAGGAATCCCATAATAACACAAAATCAGAAGCCATAATATATACAAAAAGAATCTGCAAGGTTAAAACAAAATAAACACTAGCAAAGCACTAGGAGGCAAAGAACTTCTAAATCCTTACAGATGCCATTGAACGTGTTAGACATCTACTTATGGGCATGGGACCTGCCCTTAAGAGTGGTTTGTATCCTCAGTGAGACTCCATTGTAGAATATTAATTTTTCAAATGTGAGTAGTTATCAATTGGAGACAGCTCTTGGTTTATAGATGAGGACTGTATTTTTATTTTTTCTAGCTATTATATGTTTTGTTAAGTTTATTTTCTAGTCTTGTGTATTTGATGTTTTGGAGGTTTGTGTGCCTAGATTGTCATCTCTTTCACTAGAGCTGAGAAATTTTCTTCTACAAGTTCACTGAAAATATTATCTATGCCTTACCTATTATATTCTTCTTTTATGTCCATAATTATATTGCTAGGTGTTTTTATGGTGTCCCCATACTCTCACATGTTCTATTCTTTTGTTTATCAATTTCTCACTTGTCTTTACTGTGTAATGTAATTTCTCTCTCTTGTCTTTCAGTACTGACTCTGTTTTCCACATGATATTTCTGTTCATGAGCCTTTCCACTGAGATTTTTATTTAGCTTATTGAGATTTTAAATTCCAGGATTTTTCAGTTTTGTTTTTATTGAGCAATTCTGTATTTTTATATGATATCTGTATTTCTACTTCCTCTTTGATTTAGAATCTCTTATCTATCTATCTATCTATCTATCTATCTATCTATCTATCTATCTATCTATGTGGTCTTCTTTGTGTTGCTTCAGCATAGTTATTATTAGGTCTCAAGCTCTGGACAAATGCCTGAGGTGTCTATTTAACATACCAAAGTGGACCTAGCCTCCAGGTTCTCCCAGCATCCATCAGTCTCTACTTTATAGGGTTCTTCTGGCTGGCCTATCCCTTCCCCTCCCCTAAACTTCTCCAGCCTAGGTTCTGGGCTGCTGTTCCACCAGTTTGCCCTTCCCTATATAATCCAGCCATTTTGTTTACCCAGCCCTTTACTCTTCTGGCTCTCCCCTCTTCCTTTCACCCTCTCTTCACATGGCCCAGCTCAGGGTCATGCTTAACACTAGACTCCCCAGATGTGCCTTCTGGCTATGCTCTCCCTTTTATCTACGATAAACCTCCTCCACCATACCTAGTAGTAGTCATGTCTTTTTCAGTTATAATCATCATTCCTTTTAATTCTTTTGTGGAAGACCTTTCAGAGGTCATTCACCTTGGATTTCATTTCTTGTTTTTTTTCTGAGGCAGGGCATATTGTGTGTGTGTGTGTGTGTGTGTGTGTGTGTGTGTGTGTATTTGTGTGTATGTGTGTGTGTATGTGTGTACATGCATACACTACATTTGCCCCTAACCTAGGTCCTGCATATCTGAAGTAGTTTGTTAGCTTTGTATTTCCTTTTACTCAAATTACCTTTCTACTTACAGTATCAGTTTGTGAAATGATAAGAAATCAATGAATTTGTAAGAGGGGAAGAACATTGTTCCATTTTGTGGAACTTGTATTCAGAGTTGTAGATTCTCTCTCTAGTCTTATGATAGGCTACTCTTAACTATACAAATAAACACTGTCTAAGGGTCAGCAAGTCATTTCCTCTACTGCTTTCTGGCATGGTTCTTCAAGTCTAGATCTATCTTGCATAAGCTCTGGTCAAACAAAGATTGAAGATAGGAAAACTTGAGAAGCTGAGTGTGAACTGAGGAAACTGGAACATTCAAGGAAAGGAATTACTGGAACATCAAGGTGAGACTAACGAGGAGGAGCCCATTGGGCCTGGTGATGTGGAGAAGCGGAGTCCTAAAAGAGCTAGGTATCCTTGTGGCATTTTGGAAGGAATGCATTAGAGCACATGTAAAAGCTGCCAAGCAGTACTATTGAAAAGAAAGGGGCATAACTACTTAGTGACTTGGAGAAAGGGGCTCTCAGGGGAGCCTGTCAGTTCTACAGAGTAGGAGAGAGCAGAAGACCTAGTTGAAGGCACAGGAAATGGAATTCTCAGATGAAGTAGATGCGGCTATGGAATAAGAAGGAGCAGGTCCAGCTGGTGATATAGGACAGAGGAATCACAAATGAGCTGGGGTTGGGGGTAGGGCCATGGAATAAGGAGGAGAGGATTCAGCTGAAGAACCTGCAAAAGGAAGACTTAGTGGAGCCAAGCATTCCTGGTGGCCAGACAAAGGGGAATTTCATAGTAGCCCAGGAAGTCTGGTAGCACAGCAAAGGCAAGTCCCATAGGAGCTGAGTAAATGGATCAGGAAGGCAGGGAAAAAGAATCTCAACGGAACTGGCCAATAGCTGAACAGAATAAGGTTAGGGAGAAAAGCCAGTCTAAGGGACTGCTCAGAGGAAGAAGGGTGGAGTCAGGAGTCACCAGCTAAATGCAGAGGGAGCAGGAGATTAATGGGCCTTGCTAATAAACGTACTGCCATATGGTAGAGCATAAATAAGGAATATGGGTTAACTTAAAATGTAAAATCTAGTTAGTAATAAGCCTGACGTATTAACCAAGCATTTGTTAATACATTAACAAATTATAATATTAATATTATGCCTCTGAATGATCATTTGAGTGTGCTTCAGAACAGGAAATCTCCACCTGCAACCTAGGCTATTGGGGATATCTCATTCAAACCACTACATTCCACTCTCTGATCCCCATAGACTTGTGACAATATTATAATGCAAAATCCATTTTATATAATTTTAAAACTCCCCATAATCTTTCATTCTTTCAACAATGTTTACAAGTCATAAGTCTCCTCTAAGACTCAAAGCTATCAATTACTTGTTACCCATGTAAAGTCAAAAAATAAATTACATTCTTTCAGTAGATCATTTCATAGAACATACACTATCATTTTGAAAGACAGGAGTGGAAGAATAGTGAGAAAATAGTGGATAAAAACAACACCAAATCCCAGTAGAACAAACACCCAATCTTGTAGCTTCATGTGAAGTATCAAAGGACTTAGACGAATCCTCACCTCCAACTTTGCAGCCTACCACATATCTATCTCTCAGGCTGGTTCCACTCATGCTGTGCAGCTTTCCTTGGCAGATATCCCACCACTCTGGCATCTCAATCATCTTGGGAGCTGCAATGTAGCCCAGATTTCCTATCTATCTATCTATCTATCTATCTATCTATCTATCTATCTATCTATCTATCTATCATCTGCCTATCTATCAATCCATCCATCTATCTATCTACCATCTATCTATCTATTTCCTTACTTACTTTTATTTTATATCCCAGCTGCAGTTTCCCCTCCCTCTTCTCCTCCCAGTTCACCCTCCCACCTCTGTTACCACCTCCAATCCACTCCTCCTCTGTTTCTGTTCAGGAAAGGCCAGGCCTCCAATGGATATGCACAAAACATGACGTATCAAGTTGTAGTAAGACTAAGCACCTCTCCACGTATTAAGGCTGGGCAAGGTGACCCAGTGTGAGAAATAGGTTCCCAAGAGAGTCAGTAAAAGAGTCACACACAGCTCCTGTTCCTGATGTTAGAAGCCCCAGGACAGCTAAAACAATGCTGTACAACAAAAGAACATCCAGAGGTACCACCATTCCTATTTTCAAGCTCTACTACAGAGATATAGCAATAAAAATTACATGGTATTGGCATAAAAACAGACAAGTAGATCAATGGAATTGAATTGAAGACCCAGACTTAAATCCACACCCCTATAGACACCTGATTTTTGACAAAGAAGCCAAAATTCTACCATGGAGAAAAGAAAGCATCTTCAAGAAATTGTGCTGGTGTAAGTGGATATTGGCATGTAGAAGAATGTAAATAGATCCATATCTATCACCATGCACAAAACTAAAGGCCAAGTGAATAAAAAGCCTCTACATAAATGCAGATACACTGAACCTGATAGAAGAGAAAGTGGGAAGTAGTGTTGAATGCATTGGCACAGGAGACAACTCCCTGAACAGGACACCAATAGTGCAGACATGAAGATCAATACTTAATAAATGAGACCTCACGAAGCTGAAAAGTTTCTGTAAGGCAAAGAACACTGCTGTGGGATGTTCTGTATGGCTTTTCTCCCTAACCTTATTCTGTTCAGCTATTGGCCAGTTCCGTTGAGATTCTTTTTCCCTGCCTTCCTGATCCATTTACTCAGCTCCTATGGGACTTGCCTTTGCTGTGCTACCAGACTTCCTGGGCTACTATGAAATTCCCCTTTGTCTGGCCACCAGGAATGCTTGGCTCCACTAAGTCTTCCCTTTGCAGGTTCTTCAGCTGAATCCTCTCCTCCTTATTCCATGGCCCTACCCCCAACCCCAGCTCATTTGTGATTCCTCTGTCCTATATCACCAGCTCTGATTGGTTTGTAAATAAAACACTGATTGGCCAGTTGTCAGGCAGGAGGAAGTATAGGCAGTACAAGGAGGAGAATAATTCTGGGGAGTGGAAGGCTGAGTCAGAGACAACCACCGCCAGGACAAGCAGCATGTAAAGATGCCGGTAAGCCACGAGCCACATGGCAAGGTATAGATTTATAGAAATGGGTTAGTTTAAGATATAAGAACAGTTAGCAAGAAGCCTGCCATGACCATACAGTTTGTAACCAATGTAAGTCTCTGTGTTTACTTGGTTGGGTCTGAGCGACTGTGGGACTGGCAGGTGAGAGAGATTTGTCCTGACTGTGGGCCAGGCAGGAAAACTCTAGCTACAGAACACCATTAATAGGACAAAATGGCAACCTATAGAATGGGAAAACATCTTCACCAGCCCCATATCTGGCAAAAGGCTGATCTCCAAAATATATAAAGAACTCAAGAAACTAAACATCAAAAAAAATCAGGTTTCACTTTTACAGCTTTATGCAACACTGCCAACCTCACCTACCAGCTTGAGATGGACGTTGATCCCCTTTAACCACAATAGCAGTACCATTTTTAATCAGTTGTTTTCAAGGAAGAGAACACACCTTGGGCTCCTTTTTCACAAGTGGGAAGCTTAGCTTCATGCTTCTTTCACTGAGATCTCCTTTTCCTTTATTCTGGCAAACGAGAAATCCTCTTTATAAGAGCACTAACTCCTTAGCTCATTGCACCTAATCCTTGGCTCCAACATTAAGTGTCCTGGTGCCCTTTTTGTCTTTAATCTGTACATTTTGTATACTTTCTGCCCCACTTGCTTTTTATGGTTGTTGATCTGCATAAGAGACATTAATAGCAAACATGCCACAGATTAAATATTATGCTATCACAAAATTTCCTCTGCTGAAGAACTTACTCCATTTCTTTTTAACTTAGCTTCAGACTATTTCTTAAGATATGGGAGAAGACATCCAGACTATTGGCTTAAAGACCACACAAATGGCCTCTACCCCAGTTGCTGTTGAAAATCCTTGCTTCCCTCTAAATCTTTTGAGCCAGGCCTGCGCATGCTGCATTAATCTCAGCACTATAATCTTCCAAGTTACTATTAGAATGGTCCACTAAGCTCTGCTTACAGCATTGAACAACTTTTCTAGTTACAAAGTCCCCAAACCATCTACATATCTGCAAATAAACAGCACAGGCAGGTTCTTCACAAAAAAAGCAAATTCTGTGATGCCAGCTTCTCTATTAATTACTTTCCTGTTGCTGTGATTAAATACTGTGACCAGAAGAAATTTATAGAAGAGTTTATTTTGGCATGAGGGTCCATGGAAGAGAGTCTATAATAATGGGGGTATATTGTAGCAAGCAGTGGTTACAATGGCGGGTAGGAGGATCTGTACACAAGCATGGAGCAGACAAGCAAGCTGGAAGTAGAGTGACATTTTCATCTTTCTAATCTTGCCTTTGTGAAATTCTTTGTCTAACAAGGCCAAATTTCCTAAACCTCCCCCAAAGAGAACCACTCACTGGGGACCAAATATTCAAATCCCCAATACTATGGGAAGCGTTTTTCATTCAAACTACCACACATACTAGTACCCCTGCTCTTGGTTAGCCTTTAGAACTTGATAGGAAGATCCTCTTCTGAAGATGGCACATACTTGAGTCATGAGACATGGAGAAATGAAGCTACTACTGATCTGGAAGCTTTGTCTCTACTGACTAGCATTCACAGTGCTGGAAGGTGCTATCTATGACACTGGGAGAGAAAACTCATCAACGGTCTTACTATCTGTGAACCTGCAAGCTGGCCTCGCAAGTTATGACCACTGGTAAAACAATGTCACAAAGGTAATGAGAGTGACCAGACACTTTTTTTTGGCTCTAAGGCCCACTCAAAAAGATGTAACTCATGTCTGCTACCTATAACTGGGTCCCAAATCCATAGCTGACCAGATAATAGACTTAAAGCAAGAACCCAATACTACTATCCTGATAGATGAACGTGGTAATAAAAAGTTTCCTAACTTCTAATTGTCGTATTCATAGACTAGATGCATCTCTTAACCTACATCAGCTAAGCTTATTTTAGCGTAGATGGCAATTAATACGAATACCTGTAGCAAACCAGTATTTTCTAGACAGTCCAGTTGCACACATGAACTCACAGCAGCTGTGACTACATACACAAGGTCTGCACAGGATAAAAGTCAGCTAAAAATCCATATGTTAATAGAGTAGTGGCCCATGAAATCTAATCACTAGCGGAAAAACTATTGGCAACAGATGGATGATGGAGGAGGTAGAATTGATTTTCTTCAGAGTTGTGGCCCCTTAGAGGCTACTCATGCTCTATAGATGGCTTTACCATTCACATACAGACCTTAGCACTAATTTCACATATAAAATTGGGAGGAAAGAATTGTGGCGGACATAGCACAGAAAGCAGAACAAAGAGAAAGCAGGGTGGATTTAATCAAAATGGACCATATTCATGGACAACATTTTCAAATAACAAAAGACTCATTAAAGATCCTCTATTGTAACGACTGATCTAGATTTTTATAGATTTTTTAAATAAAAATATAATTGTGTCATTTTTCCCTTCCATTTCCTCCCTCTAACCCAGTGAACCTTAGCCTTTCTAATACTGAAACCATTTAATACATTTCTTCATGTTGTGGTGACCCCTATAATAAAATTATTCTCATTGTTACTTTATAACTGTAATTTTGTTACTGTTATGAATTGTAATGTAAATACCTGATATGCAGAATATCTGATAAGTGACCACTATGAAACGGCCTTTCAACCCCCAAGGGGGTTGCGACCCACAAATTGAGAAACACTGCCCTAACCCCTCCCTGTCCTCTTTTCTTCTCAACTCATGGCTTCCTCTCTTTAATCATTGTTACATGCACTGATCTGCTTTTATTTTCCGATCTATATTACACATCTTGCTTACTGCTATGGTTTGTCTTTAAAGAAAATACTATGATTTTGATTTCTGTACATTTAGCCAGAAGCACAGAAATATAATCATATGTGTTTCTTTTAGATTTATATAATAAATGACTTTAAATTACACAACAAATAAAAAGCACTAGTTACTTTCTCCCTTTTATAATATTACTTTATCCAAACAGTGATTTACTCTTAGTTCAGACATTATGATAGGTAAATAACAAAAGTTTATACATATATAAATGAAACTATAATTTATCAATATAACTAACATATTTGATTGATATTAATAAACACTATTGACCTCATATTCCAGAAGGATTCTCAAATTCCCACCAGATAGAATTGAAAGGACCAATACACTTGGAAATGTCAACTCTATTAACATACTTAACATCATAAAAAAAATAAGCAACACAAAGTGAGTGCTTAGATGTTACTCTTGTGTAATTCAGTTCAAATTTTAGCATAATGCAGCATCTATTTTTAAATCCTAGATTAAGAAGACTAACTTTCTTACCTCAGCATATTTGCTCTCCAATGTTTAACATCTCCCCTATTTATTTTCCAATCTGGATATTGATTTGCACTTTAAATCATGTATATTTATTTATGACTAGAATAGTGAATCAACCTTTCAATTGCCATGATTTCCACAGGTCTTTAGACTCCAGAATGGCTAAGAAGTTACATATCTCAATGAATAATGAACCATAGTAACATATGAAGTTAAGTGAATTTCCTTGAAGTGGAGTCATAAGATTCCATTAAAACATCACAAAATCGTTTTATAATATTACCTTTTCAAAGATAATGTATGCCATGGTAACAATGACTTATGGTTAAATCAAACAGAAGAGGTCTCATAAGATCACTAATGGAACCATTATGGTGGTAGCTCCAAATTTTGTCATGTGAGACATTGTTTCTTTCAAATTACCAATGGCCTACAATAAAAAAGAACATTAAGGTATCAAATTACATGAAAAGAAAAGCTAAACAATGTTTTTTTTTTCTTTCTGGAATATTAAATTAGGAGTATTATTACTGTGATGATACCTTTTATTGAGTTGCACTTACATGTTCTACAAAGTGCTTTTATCTATCTCCAGCTTCCTTACAACAACTTCATAAGTAGCCCAATATAGATTTATCATATAATCAATAAGAACATAATGAGTATCTGCTGTGCATCCAACATTGTGCTAGGTGCTCTCAGTGTTATAAAGAAATATAAATATAACTGTACATCCATAATAATAGGAGACAATCATTTATGTGATGCTTTGTAACTAGGAGTACATTCTAATTTACACCTGTGTTTAACCATGGCTCATTTGGGACCACTTTTGCTTCTGGACTGTAAGATATAACCATCTTTCATGAAACTTTATAAATGTTATAATGAAGGCGAAACTTTATGTTCACCCTCTGAAATTCCCTGGTGTGGACCTGGGCAGTACACTGATGTAACATAGGTTAACAGGAGAAAAACATATTAATTCAATGTCAGTTTTACTTGAAATAGGAGCCCTCATAAGGAAATGAAGGCCTAAAGAAATGACAAAACTCAACTGGTTCTTATATTAAGTTGAATAAGGAGAAGAAATTGTATGAAGTTAGATTATGTGGGAAGAAGATAAGACTCATTTTAACAGGGCCTGTTTGTGTAGAATTCTCTCAGCTCCGAAGAAGCCCTGTTGAAGAATGTTTCATTTCTGCTGGCACAGAGAGAACATCTTTCAGATGGGACTTTTTATCTCCTGTTTGCAGGAATCAAAGGGGAGATGAGAGTGACCTTGCATCTGCTGTTTTTCAAGTGTCTTTAGCTCAAAACAATCTTCATACCAAGTGGCATATTTGGAGGTGGCATATTCTGCCACCTTATACTCTATAATTGAGGATAAAATCATAATTATAATTTTAGAGAAATTCAACATATTTATATACACAAACACCTGGTAATTATGGAAAATGGCATAAAATGTAAGAAACTATGCTGGTTCAGTGTAAGCTTATTATAAGTGTTTTCTTCTAAAGTGAAGCATACTTATCTGAAAGTATATTCAAATTTATTTAATTGTAATGCATCATGCATAGATTCTGTACTTAATATATTCATGTTTCAGTATTAAAGAAATTTATGACAATGTTTGTTAGGAAAATCCTTCTATCTCAGAATTCTCAGATACATTAATTTTTTTAAATATCAATTTTAGTGGAAAGAAATAAATGACAGTGGTCCTTTCGATGAATCACTGAAAATGAGCAGAATGTCACTTAAATGATAAATAAATTAAGGTAAAAGAGTATCTTCCATGTCTACGACATTAATCTCATGACATAGTACAGCACATTTCATTGTGTACTAAAATAATTAGCCAGTGAAATTTAGAGATATTATGTACATATAATATAACTGTAGGTGAAAAGAATGATTTTCTTCTAAAAGTGGAGAAACACTAATATTTTTGAACTATAGCAATTACTAACAGGATGTATATCTTAATTTAGTCTATAAATTCTCTTTAGTGCCTCCTACCATCTTCAAGACAATGTAATAGTCTTGGAATTGTGGCAGTTTAGTGCCAACATGGT
The DNA here is from genome assembly GCF_949786415.1 of Peromyscus eremicus. NCBI lineage: Eukaryota > Metazoa > Chordata > Mammalia > Rodentia > Cricetidae > Peromyscus > Peromyscus eremicus. The sequence continues at coordinate 107,573,636 of NC_081439.1, forward strand.
TTTTGTAGAAATTGCAGTAGGCTGTAACTGACTGCCCACTTGTCCCACTGCTCCTCTGATCAGCTACATGATTGTTAATGTTCACAACAGTGTGGTAATTGACTTACAGAACATTAGCCACATGATTATTATGGCCATAACTGTCATAAAATGGAAGTCTCTGAACTAACAACCCAAACTACATGTTTATAAAGCTACATAATCTCATAGTATATTCTCTTCCATGTTCACTACCTCACAGAGCCGATAGTAAAGTCCATACCACACGAAAACGTACTCATTGCAATTTTTTACTAACTTGTTTCATGAAAGCTTTCAAAATTCCTATTAATAAAACATTATTAAGTGAAAAATGAAACTCAAAGTGTATACTCCAAGAGAAACTATATAAATAGATGAGTATCTTTTTTCTTTGAGCAAAAAAGATAAATTTGAGAGATATACTAGAAACAGTAAATTGGTGACAGTATAAAGGAAGTGGAATAAGAAGAAGGAATTAGAGATAGGTATCAGAATGAGGAGGGAATGACACTATTTTTATATTGAATCTTAGCACCATATTAATGTTGTTCATACATTTTATATGATAAACATATACAATAATTAGAACCAATTAGGCTTGTAGGACATTGTTAAAATGGCATTTGAATGCTGGTAAATTAACTTATAAGAAAGAAAATTACACTGAAGGAATTTGTATAGAAAACAAATGACGTTTTACTGTTTCCCATTGTTTCTTTAAGTAGAAAAGAAAAGATATTAAGAAGAAATATAATATAGATTAGAATCAGGATTATGGCTGTGCAAACACACACATACACACACACATATATGTGTATATATATATATATACACACATACATATATATAGACACATACACATACACACACATATATATGTATATACATATATATATATGTACTTATATACAGGTGGATAGGACCAGAAATATAATACAATTTTATTCATATCATTATTATATTTTCATGTATGTGAGCATATATATGTATACACCTATATTTTTTCTACTTTCATTCACTGAGAGAACTTAGATGTAATTACGTGTCCCGAACAATGTGTTTGTTTAGTATATAGATTTTTGTCTCTAGGCAACATTCTTTAATAGAGGTCAGGCCTTCTAGGAAAAGTGGTGGTTGATCTAGGCCAGGGCTAGGGAAAACACAAGATCATACATAAATACCTAGTTTTCCAGGAAGCAAGGAACTATTAAAATCTGTAGCCTATTAAAATTATAGGAGAGACTTTTGACGTGGAAATAGCATATACATGTCTTTCTACTCCTACTAAATAAAACTACAATTAGTGTGAAAAAAATCACAACCATGAAATGTAGAAATAAAAAGTTAGATAGGGAAAGCTCGAAGGGGTGAAGAAAGATATAACATCAGTATAGAAATCCTGACCCGAGAGACTTCTGATACCCACCATAGCAAAAGACTACAGCTTAGTCAGGTGGATCACTGCTTCCTTGGACTGAATAGGTCTTTCAGACAACTAAAAACACAGCACAAACAGAAGGAATCAATCCCTAGTCAATAGGTAATAAGAGGTTAGAAGAACTGCTTTTCTTTCCTGAGAGTGTTTGAGTGCACTCTCCAGTGGCTTGTGCATAAGCCAAATAGGTGACACCGGTACTTTCGTCAGGAGGGAATTGGCTGGAACAACTTGTCATCTCTGCCTGTCCAGGGGTTCCATTATCTTACAAAGACACCAGAAGTCTCAGGTGCTTTATGCAATCAAGATTCCACCAATAATTCTCCAGAGCTCTCATCTAAATACTGTTACAGGGAGGTCAACCACATTCTGATTGGATTTTAGGTCCACTTCACAGAATAAAATGTATGTCTGGTACTAAAACGTAGTCAATAGACCATGGCTGGGGAGGACATACTAGTGGTAATCCGAATATTTTGTTGAAGAGTCATGTTGTCAAATTGGCTTCTAAATATATATGTTTATGCTCATAGACCTTGGTTGATAGCAGGTTTGGTTGAAGAAGCTTCTTTTTGCTATGAGCAACAGTCAATGATGTATTGAGAGCGAGTTAGGATGAGTGGTCAGTCCTAAACGGGAGATCTTTGTGATCTAGCCCCCCTCCTCCCCTACTGCAGCCACTTATATAGCCTACCAAAGTTACTGAGAGAAGAAAATATTGTTTCAGTGAAGGTGGTCACTGATAAATTGCCCATGCTCCAGTGGCTGCCCAACACACATTCACATATGAGTAGGAGTAATTAGATTTAACCGGTTATTGTTAAAAGACAAGAGGACATGAATTTGGGAGGGGGATATGCTGGGGAGAGAATTGAGAGATGATATAGGGCAGAAATAGATGGCATGATCATAATTCATTGTATACATGAATGAAATGTTTAAAGAATATTTTTTAAGTCCACAAACCTAGAACTATACTTAATCAGCACAGTTCTGAAGAGTCCTTTCCCTCAGCTTAAATGCTTAACCAAGGTTTCTAAGTGAATACTTGGCCAACAAAATATTCTGGTTCCCTGCAGGCTGAAGAATTCTTTACCCTTCTAAGAAACACCAAAAAGGCTTATGTGACACTGGCAGAGGGATCAGGCTCAAGCAATTTCCTGGTCTGAGGAGAAAAAAATCTTGAAGTCATTTTTAGATATTAGAACATAGAAACTACTCTAACATACAGATTTTGACAAAATAACCACCCAGTTCTGTAAGCAAGTTTTGTTCCCATGGAGTGAAGAATTTCTTCCATAACCCAGAAGAAGCACTTAAACATAAGGAAAACACATTTTTGCCATCTCAGGCTACACCAACAGAGATACAACAAAACTAGATAGATGAAGAGCTCCAAATAACTACAGCTATTATGACAATTAAATTACCATTGAAGGGACAGCAAGATGACTCTGCATTTAAAGGTGAAGCCTGATAACCTAAGTTCAGTTCCCATGACCTACATGGTGGAAGAAAAAAACATACTCTCAGAAGTTGTCGTCTGGTCCCTACACATGCTACATGGAACATGCTCACAGATACACACACACATATACACACACACAAACAAATGGATAAACAAATGAATAAATAAATAATAAATAAATAAATAAATAAATAAATAAATAAATAAATAAATAAATAATAAACATAATAATTTAAAATAATCCCATTGAAACCACAGCCCATATAAGTCTATAACTACTATCTTAAGCCTTTACTGCCTGTTAAAACAGAACTTGAAATAAGGCCTAGATCCTCCTAATACCCAAACAATTTAGAACAGCCTTGTAAAAATCACTTATGATACCAAGAACCAGGGAAATTACAACATTAAAGAATAAAACAATAACATTGAATATCCACAAGACAGAGATGACTGAATTATTCAAGAAATATGTTAAAATAATCATTAGAAAAATATCCCACAAAGCAATTAAAATTGTCTTCAAACAAATGAAAAGACAGCAAATTTCAAGAAGGAAATCATAGGCATAGAAAATAATCTAATGGAAACATTAGAACCAAAATACTACAACTTGAATTTAAAACTCAATAGGTAAGTTCAATAATAGAAATGATTGAGGCTATATGTGTTGTGGTTTGACTAAGAATGCCCCCCATAGACTCATATATTCGAATGGCTAGTAAGCAATGAATGAGAAGAATTAGAAGGATTAGGAGGTATGGCCTTGTTGGAATGGGTGTGGCCTTGTTAGAGGAAGTGTGTCACTGTGGGTGGGCTTTGAGGTTTCAAAAGCCCACGCCAGGCCCAGCCTCTCACTCTGTACCTGTGGATCAGGATGTATATTTTAGCTTCTCCAGCACCATGCTTATGGGCTGTCATGCTCCCCACAATGATGATATTAGACTAAGCTTCTGAAACTTTAATCAAGGCCCTAATTAAATGCTTTCTTTTATAAGAGTTGCCTTGGTCACAGTGTCTCTTCAGCAATACAACAATGACTAAGACAACATGTAACAAATTGAAGAACAGATATTATACATTTAAAAATCAAAATGAAAATAAACTATAAAAGTACAAATGTAGTGGGTGGCTGTTTGAGCCATACCCTAAAGCACCGCCCCTAGTAAAGTAGTAGGTAGCTGTTACACCTGCCTATGACCTTGAGGTACATGCTCCTCGGGTGTGGCCACTGGGGACCCTTAAGTCTTAGGATGCTCTCTCTTCGTTTTGCTATCTCATGGTTTTGGATGCTGGTACAGACCAGGGCAGTGCTTGCCAGAGAACCAAGTTGGACCGTGCCTCACCTTTCCAGGATCTGGGAGAAATTCCTTTATCTTGTCTTGTGAATTAACCCTTAAGTAAATTCCTTTGATAAATAAATAGAGTCTGTAGATTTATCCCAATATACAAATGAATAGATCTTGTTAACATGGAGTCTTTCATTTTCATGAATCAGGAGCTGTGCATAAATGTGTTGCAATACATCCATGCAACTGGCAGTAAAGAGAGCTTTTTTACATAAAATCCACCATAGACACATAGTAACATATTGTGTTATAACTTTACTAACAGCCAAAAAATCACCAGCTATTAAGACTTTTTCAACTGAGTTATAATATTATAATACCATTATACATATACACTCAAATATGTTTATTATATATAGTCTATACACATACACACATTTTATATATATACATACATACATACATACATACATAGTGTATTATTAACAGAAATATCATTCATTATACAGCAGCTAATTTCTTGGAACTCTTCACTGAGCTTGAGTTTTCCTGCCTGGCCCACGGTCAGGGCAAATCTCTCTCACCTGCCAGTCCCACAGCCACTCAGACCCGACCAAGTAAACACAGAGACTTATATTGGTTACAAACTGTATGGCCGTGGCAGGCTTCTTGCTAACTGTTCTTATATCTTTTTTTTTTTTTTTTTTTTTTTTTTTTTTTTTTTTTTTTTTTTTTTTGGAGACAGGGTTTCTCTGTGTAGCTTTGCACCTTTCCTGGAACTCACTTGGTAGCCCAGGCTGGCCTTGAACTCACAGAGATCCGCCTGGCTCTGCCTCCCGAGTGCTGGGATTAAAGGCGTGCGCCACCACCGCCTGGCTGTTCTTATATCTTAAATTAATCCATTTCTATAAATCTATATCTTGCCAAGTAGCTCATGGCTTACTGGCATCTTCACATGTTGTTTCTCATCGTGGCAGCTGGCAGTGTCTCTCTGACTCAGCCTTCCACTTCCCAGCTTTATTCTCCTCCTTGTCCCGCCTACACTTCCTGCCTAGCCAATGGCCAATCAGTGTTTTATTTATTGACTAATCAGCAACACATTTGCCAAACAGAACATCCCACAGCACTTCACTCAACAAAGACATATTGTTTTTAACTTCCCACAAAACATTACCCAAGACAGAGCTTATCTTGGAGCTCTGTCACAGATGGTCTGTGATAGTCAATTCTTTTGACTTTATGAAGGTACCTTAATTTATATTTGTTAATGATGATTACCCATGTAATGATGCTGTATGTTTTATTTACTTATACTTTACATGAAGAATGGGTTATCAAGATATAATCCCATTATATAGTCAAGGCTCATGTGCATATTATATATATATTTCTGCTATGAGATAGTGTCTTCTTTATTTGACAGAGGAAGTTTAACCCATGAATTCACAATATTGTTGTCTGAACAGAACCAGCAAATGATGATGCCAGTTGACATGCCAACATATAAAGGATAATTTTACTATTTTTTTAGACATTGTCATATATATCTCAGGCTGGACTCCAAGTTACTATGTATCCAAAGTAACTTTGAAATCTTTGAACAACTTCTTCTATTTCCCAAGTTCAGAGATTACAGGTATGCATAACCCAGTTACAAATAGAAGAAAAATCATACAAATTATCCTATTCTGCATAATGAAGTCAAATGTAAAACCAATTACAGAAAAACACTAGAAAATCCCCAGATAATTAGAAATCACAGCATTTCATGAGGTAAAGGGTAAATATGAAATGAATATATATATTTAATATAGAATGCACATAAAACACATGTGGCAAATGCAGAAAGTGGGTGTGAGAGGAAAAAATACTTAGAACTGTAATTTATGACCATCCTCTAGATATTATGAGAAAGGTAAGGTGAATAAACCTAACACCAAAGTGAATAAAATTAATAAATATAAGAATAAAAGTCACTAAGACTTATATTATGAAAATTATACAATAAATCAAGGCAATGGCTTTGTTAAAAAATTATGCATCAAGCCCAACAAAATTATTTAAAAGGAAAACAAGAAGACATATAGGATCAATATCTGAAATAAAATATATGATGTCACCACAAATCCTGTTATAATTGAAAGAACAATAAGTGAAGGCTAGCAACAGCATTAAAAGGACAATAAGAGACTTCAACAAACCACATTATGCTCACAAATTCAATAAGACAAATGGTCCAATTACTCCAAGATTACAAACTATCAAAATACAACCAAGATGAATAACATACTGTAGATACTCTGTTAACATTAGTAAGTTTGAATTAATAACTATGTAAATCCCATTAATTATGTCTGGGGATGTATAGGGTTTTACCTGAGCATTATAACAAACACTTAAAGAAAAACAAGCACTACTATAATACAAACACTTTTAGAAAAACCCAACAGTCTTT